>NW_014577152.1:95537-111899 GCF_000485595.1 Priapulus caudatus
CGCACCGGTACAGGAGGCAGTGCTGTTAGTGTGGCCTCCTCGTCCTTTGCCTGCGTGCAGAGGAGCAGTAACCCAGCTAACCAATAGATGGTGTAGCATCCCAGGTTACAGTTGCCAACGCGGCGCCCACCACGCACCCACCTTATAAACGAAATTAAGATAGGGATAGTTCGAATTACGTTTCGGACAAAATACGCTAATATAAAGTTCAAAAGCTCACAGTTTGCACGATGTTGATACACAGATGTACGGCAACATATTGAGGTATTGTTTTGTGCGTTTCATGTAGCGCTTGTCTCTCTACAGATGTGAATGTGTAGCGCTTGTCTCTCTACGGATGCTAATTATCAACTCGACGAAACGCTAGTGCAGACGATACTCTATGTAAAGGACCTCACCATCGGAAAAACCAAACACTTTTCACTGGAATGGGAAAATGTACGTGGTCATGTGGTATTCATGTGCGTGCGTTTCATCATGATCTATGAATATTTCCAATTGATCATCGATAGTTTAGATAAGGTCCTCGACAGTTTAGGATTCTTTTTACAATAATAGCGTAAACTTTACATAAATAGTAGTATAATAGCGTAAGACAATCAAATTAAGAGGAAATTGCAATAAGTTCCGAATCCAGTGAAATTACAATATTGGGCTCCGAGTATTCGATGTTTATACAACTAGTTTTTCAGTTCTTGGATCAAAGTTAGACATTATTATTTTGCAAGCAACGAAACTCGAATTGGACATATTAGCAGAATTCTCGTAAGTTAATACGTACAGTGATCATTTGTAAATATAATAACATTGCGATGTGTAGATAATTTCAACTTTCCGAGTTAAGTAAGTAGTTATTGTACAATTATTGTATTGTAATAACCCGAGAACTAATGCGGCGATACAGAAATCCACAGATGTGAACTGAATCATCAATATCAGTCACGTCATCCACACATGTTTCAGTGAGCCAGCGCTAAGATTCAGCCTGGCATTGAGTGACGACGAGAAGGCATTCCTGAAAGCACGGAAGCAGCGAGTGTTTCACAGCATGCAGCGGATACTGGGCGACCGCGGACCACGCAACCTAGACGAGGTCTGGTCCGAGACCTAACAGCTAATGAGTTTACACCTCATAGAAGAGAAAACCTATCACCTCACCTAATGTGCATAATGCAAATTATTGCACTCTAGTGCCGAATTTCGGCGAAAAAAAATGCCAAAAAAGGCTTTTCCTAGAGACGAAATAGTGCAACGGTGAACAATTTGCAGAGGCTTACTCAAGTTACTGTTGTATGCCTCCTAGAGACTGCCTAATAGTGTCTATATATACGACTCTGACCATAGAAATAATTATAGATAACCTAAATAATATATATAAGTTATCTATATTATTTCTATGGCTCTGACAATAAGCTGAGAACAGAATATAACGTGCATGACATACACTGACACATCGTGACACATTGTAAAGTAAGAGTACACTGTATAGACACATATAGACACTGTATCTTTCTCCAACCTCTCCCTCTCTCTCTCCTCTCTCAGGCACCACACCCATGTGCTGTGCAGACTGGCAGGAAAACAACCAAACACACCTAAGTTTCATAAATAAGTATTTATATGGCAATAACCCACTAATACATGTAATATACGTCACATATGCTGTACGCTACAGTACGTACATAAGATCATTTGCTGATATAACGTATGAGACTATTACCGTTACAAACTGTAAGACGATTATTGGTTTTCTGCTATCCCGTCCGTATGATTGCTGGAAAATCAATCATTTATTCATTCATTTATCTGCATGATAACCCATTAGACACAATAGCCATATGTTACACTCATTAATTATAGGTCTGATAAAATTAATGTGAAATATCTGATAGTTCTGTGAAATATCAAATCCCACCAGCTAGTGAATGCTAGATGTAGTCATATATACAATTACCAAGCACTTATACTTTGGTATGGCAAAACGTAATACATTTGTTACAAATGGTATAAACATTTTACATTTGGTACCCATGGAAATCAATACATGATACCAAGAGCAAGATTATCTTACTCTTGATGATACCTAACAAGGCACTAAACAATAGTAATCGTTACAAGGGCTGCATAACATGTACAAACAAAAAGTCACAACTCAGCACTGCATTTAGGCATAACTGATTGCACTAGCTATTTTTATAAAATTTGCTGTTGTAGAATATGTAGTAATCAAACTGTGTATACGTATAGGCAAAAACAGCCAGATGATTACCCTCTATTAAATAAGTCTAACTGAATGCAATTATAGTAATCCACAAAATGCTACCGGCAGACGATTGTGATAAGTTGAGGAAGAGCAAGCCTATGAATCTGCATTGTTCGACTCATCACTTATTGCTGTAGGTGCTGATGGCTTCTTTGTCTTTCTTTGCTTGCTCTTCTTATTTTCACGCAGCATTTCATTTGTAGCCGTCTCCGCGTCACAAAGACCATTTATGCGGTCGAGCTACAGACAAGAAATCAATGAGTACCTGTTAAATACTAGACGTCTCTAAAATCTGAGTATATGACAGTATTATACTGCTGCTGCAGGCATCGCTCTTACAATAACAAAACATCAATTACCTCTTTGTACTTTCTATATAAATTACTTTTCTATATTTGACAATTAGAACATTTTGCAATGACTACATCTGTGAACCGTGTGTATGACAATCTATATATAATGCCTTATTATTGTTTAATGACTATATCATATATGTAATATTTTCAACAAAATACGATTATCAATTATAAATTTCTTACCAAGTCAGGATTCTTTCGTACGAGGAGCTTGACATCATCTGCATTAATTGTGGTCCTCTTTGCATGGCTGCAAAACAAAGCAGGAATGAAAGTTACTATTATACTTTTAATAAACACGGCAACACAGTTTATCATTTTCCTTTCAATGTTCTCCTATCTATACACACCTACCTATAGTATACATGCCACCATAAATATGATATTCATGAAATATAACCTCCAAGATAGAAATTATAAAAGCTAAAAAATGATGGTAAAAAATTAAACAAGTTCATTCGGTTGATAGACTAACATAGATCTATCTGGGTTAATTGTTACTCAACCATGATGGTTGAAAACGTACAGCTGACGTTTCACCTCTTATCAGAAGGCTTTCTCAAAGCTGACTGATGATTATCAGTTTTGACCACCATGTGGACCAAGCTATTGCATGACCACTATACACCATCTGGTAGACAAAACTGATAATCACCAGTCAGCTTTGAGAAAGCCTCCTGATAGGAGGCGAAACGTCAGCTGTACGTTTTCAAGCTTCACGGTTGTGTAACAATTAACCCAGATAGATCGATGGTAAAAAATGTGAAGGCTGCACTTTGTGCTCTGCACGTTTTAGTAGGGACCCTGTGCATATTTTTCACCCAACCCCCCCACTCCGAGGTCTTTCAACAGATGAGCGGAAATCTTTCGTGCCATTTGATTCTGTAGCGCGTAGCTGTACATACTTGGCAAACAGTTCCAGATCGACAGCAAACGACTGTGCCTGCTGGCATACTGCTTCAGAAAAGAGTGGCAATAATTTCCTGGTAAAGGTGACATCATTCTCTTCTGCGAATTTCTCACATATCTTTCCGACCGTGTAATGGAACGCGGCTTTCAGTCGCTGAAACATTTAAAACACGATAGTCGATACAAAAAAAGTCCAGTAATTATATTATTATGACATTGTGCATTATCGATCGCATAATAGACGTCTAGGTGCATACAGCCGGTGGGTTTAAGTGGTATATTGTGAAAATTATCTGGTAAACAAAGTATAACAAATAACAAACTACTAAAAACCTGTGATAAGCAAGAGACTCGTAATCTTCCCTGGACGTCATGACCATCCATTGCTACTGTATTTCCCGCGCTATAGCAGCGCGACATCTATTGTATCAAAAAGTAACATAGCCAGAGCCCATAGTGAGTCAAGGGCTATACGGAGACGTGGAACCAGTCTACAGCGTAGGCGTGCGACCGAAGCGCCCAATCGTACTTATCGAATCTCGTATGTCAAACACATATGTTCCTCAGTTTCACGCTGACGCTGTGTCAAGAAACAACAGATTTTATTTAGTGTCGTGAACACCCGTACGATACCCTTTCAGTTTATAATCCTGGATAACTAACCATTTAGTTTGATAAGTTACCTCCTAAATACCTGCACGTGGTACTGTTTACAGTGTTAACTTGTAAGTTGTACTTGTAAGTTGTACACCTGCTATTCAGACTTGTATGTAAGTTACATGGATACATATACTGTAGGCAGTGGGCTACGTACGCGCCCATGGCGTAACTCCTTAATGGTCTCGATGGCTAGGGTAGAGCCAGTCCAGTATGCCTTCATACTTAACGCAGACAGCAAGATGCTGGCGGTGGCGAGATTATTTCGATAACGCCTTGGGAAATATAATTCACGATTTGAGAGTTTAATGAGCTAGAACCCTAACCGATTAACCCTAAACCTAACCCTAACCATAATCCTAAACTAACCCTAACCCTAAATCCTAACCCTAACCCTCAACCCATAACCGACAAAAAGGGGCTGAACGAACGACGGCTGGCGTACCTTCAGCCACTGCGAATAAGTAACCCAAAAGGACAGGGTCTATCCTGTGTTGGGCTACCATTATTGTATCAAGACTAATAATATCCTCTTGATTGTATCCTATACAACTCTAGTAGCACCTGACACTCAACCGTAGACGAGGTTCGTAACCAGTCTTTTTTTTACCCCAACCACTCCAACTGTAAATACTCAATCTATAACCCAGCGATGTCACATAATTCAAACGCAATTCTAATACTTATCCTCTCACTCCCTGCCACTACTCCACTCACTCCCCACCTCCAGCTAAGTCGTACGTACTCACCCCCGCCTCCAACCCACCGCGCTCACCTTCCCGCCTCACGCGCGTTCTCCCCAGACACACCCGCCAATCCGTCGACCCCCCCCCTCCCACCCCCCCCACCCCCCCCCCTCCCCCAGCCTGGCGCCTCCCGCGCCCCCCCGACTCACACCTCCCCCTCACTACGTACCTCCCACACACGTCCAGTCATCCACCCCTCCCCCAGCTCAAGTAGTCCCCACTCCAACGACCCTCTCCCACATCAACTCTCATACCTCAACCATCTCGCAAACACGTACGCTGTCACTCGCCTCGCCCCGCTCGCTCACCACCTCGCACCACCATCCCGCAACGCTCCGACACTCACACCTACCACACCACCCACGCGCACCCCCCCCCGCTCCTCACCACGGACACATACGACAACCCCACTCGCGCCCTACACCCAACTCACACACACAATCGCCCCTCTCCTCACACCCACCCTCCACACTCCACAACCCTATCACCCCATACCTCTCACCTCACTCACTCATACATCAGGCTCTCCACTCGCGCTCTCTCGCGCGATTACGGTTCACCCTCCGCCTCAGCGCTCACGCGGCTCTCACGGCCCCCACAACTCTGCGCTCCCTCTCTCCACCTTCGGGCACCATCCGTCTCACTCTACTACTTCACACACTTCCCGGCCTCAATAACCCCCGCTCAACCCCCCCCCTCAGCGCCACTCTACCTCTTCCCACTCAACTCATCCCACACTTACCTCACTCAACTCACCTAATACCCTCCACACATCACCACTCGCGCTAACTCGCACTCTACTCCACTATCTCCAGCTCCCACTCTGCACACACGAGCACACACCACACGCCGCTATCACCTACTAGTACCACACTCCACCCCCACACCAACATCCCCACACGACACACGCGCACATCGACACCACCACGCCCCGCCACCTCAAACACACACTCGCACCCGCCGCCGCCACACACAACCTCCCCGGCCCCCCCCCGTCCTCCCACTTTCTTCGCCCGGCGCCTTCGTCACCATCGGACGAGCCCGCTCCACGCTGCACCTGCTCGCTGCCTCATCCCGCCCTGCTCACCCCGCCACTCTAGCGCCCTCCACGCGCGCTCTCACCGCGCGCTCTCCACCGCGCCCAGCACACCACTCACACGCGACAGTCCTAGCCCACCACACGCGCACACGATCACCGACACTCGTCGCACACTCTATCTCACGCTATCCCCCACACACAGCGCACACTTCCGAGCAAGCCGCTCACAGCGCCCCGAGCACACCTGAACTACTGGACCCGCACACCCCCCCCATCCCCCGCTCAACGGCCCCTCCCCCACACACTCACCCCCCTACCACCCGCCCGCCCCGGGCCGCAATCCTCGCCCCCCCTCCCCCCTCCCCCCGCGCCCACCCCCCCCCCTCCGCCTCTCCCCCTCGCACCCCCCCCCCTCCCCCACCTCCCCCCACCCTCCCCCCCCCCCCCCCCCCGTGCGACCCAACGCCTCTCACGCGCGTCCGCCCCTCACTGTACTCCCCAGGGCTAACCTCCCCGCCCCCAGACACCCCGCCCTACCGACTGCCGGCCGTACCGCGCTAAGGCTCATCCCCGGAACGCTACCGCTGGGTACTCCCAGCATCTGACTCATCCTCAATCACTGCCCCAGTTCACCCCGCTCCCACACCCCCCCTCGCCACACTCACCAACCCTCCCTCCACACCACCGCAGCCACCCTCACGCGCGACGCTCGACCCATCCCCCCGCCCCCCCCCCACTCACACCCCTAACCTAATCCTCCAACCCACCCCTCACCCCACACCCCCCCACACTCCACCACTCACATCTCACACCCCCCCCCTACCCGCCACTCCACGACTCACGCTCCCACCACCCACCACGCGCGCCAACAGTTACACGGTATCCCACCCACCCCCCACACACCCCTCCCGCCCGCCCCCCACCACGCTCCCCCCCCCAGCCGGCATACGCTTCACCGGCCCACCCACGCTACCCCCCCCCCCCCCCATCGCGCGCACCATCAGACGCCTCCACTCACGCACCGCACACACGCTCCGACACCACCCACACACACCCAACTCTCACTGCGCCTGTGACCCTACCGCCCCACCTCAGCCTGCCCCATTCTCGCCCAACCAACCGCGCCGCTACACCCCTCACCACCCTCGCGCATCTTCACCCCCCCCCACACGCACACCGGCCCTCACAGACCACTCGGCTCCACCGCTCCCCTACCCCGCACGCCTCTCCACCCCCCCCTCTGCTATTCCTCCCCCCGCATTCACTCTCCCACACCCGCCACTACCGCCCTGGCGACCCCTCACGACACGCAACACCTACCTCAGCACGATCCCCAGCACAATCCCACAGCTCACCCTTACTCCACCCCCCAGTCCCCCTGCCACGCTGTCCTTCACCCCTCGGCATCCGAAGAGCCCGACATCCCTGCACTCCACCCCACCCAGCCCGCTCACGCCCCAGCCCTACCTACCACACTACCCCCACTCTCTCAGTCCCTACCCACTCACCCCCCCACGTCCCAGCTCCCTAACCCGCTCAAGCCCCTATACCTCATCTGCCCCTCCGCGTCACAGCTCCTGCCCGAACACCGCCGGCCTCACCTACTCCCTAGCACCCCTCCCTCCCACCTCTCACGCACATCGCTCCACGGCCACCCCCACCCTCAACATCTCACCCCAGCGCTCCCTCCCCCCGCACTATACACACGCATCTCGCTCGCTCGCGCCCACACATCTACCACCCCTCCGCCCTCCTCTCCCACCCTCCACCTCAACTGCACACTCATCTATCATCCCCACAAAAGCTTATAATACACACTCAACTCCACAAATTCTCCCCACCACTCTCAACTCTTACTTCCGCACACATAGCGCTATCACATCTGCCGGCTCTTCCTCCCTCTCTGTCCCGAGCAACCACACACAATCATCTACAACCCCGCCAACACCTCCCGAAAACCGGCACCGGCATTTTGGGTGGTGAAATCGCAGCAGCGCACCGTCCCCCACCGCTGGCGATTGGTTAACTCACCTCAAATCTCGCTCACACTCGAACTACCCCTCAGTCCCTCCATCACCTACCGAGACATCGACGCGCCCAAACCCCCCCCCCCCCCCCCCAACTTGTACACGAAAGTGCTACTACCGTAAATCAGACCTCCACAAATGCTACCAAGTACCGCTCTCCGCCACGGGCAAATACCCCAAGGACGCTCGCCCGGCTCCGCCCGAGTCTTTAACCTCCACCTCTCGCCCCTCCCCAGCTGCCTACGTCACCTATAGCCTCGCTTCTCCCACCCCACTATGCCACCACGCTCAGTACCGCCGCACACCGACACCACCCACGTCACGTCACTAAAGGCTCAACTAACTGTCCATAATGTCTCGCATGTGCCTCGCACTCGACTGCTCATACAGCAAATTCTTGCATTGCTTCTGCCGCTATAGACAGACTCTCCTCTCGGCGCCCCAATCCGGCCCTCTACACTCGTCCATTCGCTCTGACGCTCATTCCTTCTCTTCTGCCAGTGACACCCCACATTCAAAGCCAGTCACCTTTCTCGATCACGCCAGCAGTCCTTAGCTTGTTGGCAGACGAGGGGTTCTTTCCGATCATCACCCCCTGACAGTTTTACCCTAAATACTCTTGCTTGTTTGCAGCACTCACATCCCAGGTATTGAATTGAAACAATTGACTGTAAAAACCAAGTAGCATTTACTGATATATATTTATATATGTATATTTATAATATATATATATATATATATATAATATATACGTAAAGAAAAAAATATATAGAGAGAGAGAGACGAGAGAGAGGAAGCAGATGAGAGAGAGAGATAGAAGAGAGCTGAGCGTAGAAGGAAAAAGGGGATGGATAAGAAGCATGAGTGTGGAAGAAACATTAGCAGAGGTCTGACGGAGACTGGTAACTATTGCGTTTGTGAGTTTATTTTAAGTATTAGAATCTTAGTGTTATAGTTATTCGTGGCATTTTCAATTGTATATTGATGATGTTTTTCATGTGTATTATCGAAGTACAGTCAATGCAGCTTGCTCCAACTATAACGTTTTGTCAGTGGCGGCTATAGCAACTTCCAGGATTTTTTTAACACGGGGGGGGCGGAGGAGCCAAACATGAACTGCGCAAAATAGTATGATATACGTTTAATATTTTACTGGTTCTCCCCCTCTCCACACCGCTACACTCCCCCAACCTCTCAGCTTCTGCAGATCTTTGTGTTTGGAGCGCATGCAAAAAGTGCCACATTTCTGTTCGTTGTTTTTTGTCCCAAGATAAGTAACTGTTCGTGGCGGATCCAGGATCCGAGGAGCGGGGTGAAAAAACGGTTGGGGAGTAGGGGGGTCCTTCCCCAGAAAGTTTTTTGAAAATTTAAGGGATGGCAGGAGATGGTCATTGTAGGCAACTTTGTGATACATATACAGCCTTGTATTCTGACTTGCCGACGAATCCGTCTTTTTAGTAAAACAATTATTCTTTTATTTACTTTTTTTTTACTTCGGAATCAACAGTGCGGGGGCCATGGCCCCTTTTGCCCCCCCCCCGTGACTACGCATGCGTTTTGTTATGATTGTTTCCCCTTATTTCTAGCTGATGGCGCCTCCACAGAATTCAAGGAGCAAAGAAGACTTGAAGAAACTAATGAAAGTATTGGTTGGTGGCATTTCATATTAAATTTCCTTGGATTCTGAAGAAACATATTAAAATTCTTTGTACTCTCAGGACTTTTTGAAACCCGTTACAATGTTGTCTATCGACTGATATTTAATAGTACTGATGTAATACATTCTGAGTGATCGGAAAAAAAACTATTTATTGAGTGCAACCATGAATTTCTTATTACTACATGCTCTTTACTACCACACTTTTACTAAAACTGTCCTTATTTTGTAATTTAATTCTAATATTTTTGATGAATTCCATTGTTTCAGGGGGATACATTGCCCTCACAATGAAGCATATCCTTGAACCTTGGGCAGGTGAGTTTATTAATATCAAATATGGTAACACGAAATACCTCTCCATTATTTTTAGAATGTATAATCATGGGACTTGCTTGTAGATAAACGTTGTGGACAGTTACTTTGCTAGACTAATGTATTAATGTGTAAAAACCGAATATGATGTGTGCTTGACAGTACTTGTTCAATGATTACGAAAAGATCCTTTTACATATAATTATTACTTATATTGTTGTCAGTTTAGGAACGTACTTATTGCGGTTGCAGAGACGTGAACTCAAGTTCAGTGAAATCTTGTACACGGTATAATTTACTAAGTGTGCGCTATAGGCTAAGCCAACGATTTGCATGGCACACTTGTTTTTTACAGGGGTTTCCCCGACTTGCGCCGCCGCTCACGTCAGCGAAGGGACTTTGGTTGAGGCTTGTCACTGGTCCCGAATGTTTGTCTGATAGCCAGATATTACCAGAGGCAGTATGTGGTTGGGTTTATTTACTCGTAGTATTTGCCACTTCAACGACATTAGCAGTTCATTGCTTATACTTGTAAATATAGGCCTTAATCTTATTGATGTTATCGATATAGCAGGCACGTGTTTGATATCTCGGTGATTGTTAGTTTTGTACCCAATTAGGGTTGCTCGATGAAAATGTACACCGCATGTAATATATTCAAGGCTTTTTTAATCGTAATAGCATGATGCGCGTCAACACAATTGTGTTCTCAAGGTGTGTTCATCATAAGCCCATATTTAGGTTTTAGTAACATGAGTTTGAACGATTTTTACACCGATTTTTTGCTAAAGCCTTTTTTTTTAATTCTTGTTATTTTTTATTAAAATCCAATCTATATAGCAATGCTGGTTGCATAGTGGACAGAGTGCAAAGGTGCAGCCGTGCGGCGGTGCTTTGGTAATCAACCTCTTATGCTGAGCATGAATACCTAGTAGACATCAGTTGTAGCTTTTCAACTACTTTATTTTTTTCGTACATCAAAGGAAATGGCCGAATCCTCGGCGCAAATCCATTAAAAATAACCGTTCTATATTTTTGTGTAAATGTGTGCCTACCATTTCGTCTGGTGTACATTGCAGAGGGCATCCACGCCTGGTGAACGCTGCGATAGCGCAAAACGTGTCTTCTATAGCTGCACGATCGCCGGTCGACAATACAAACGTGCTGGTCACTGCGGGGCTTACGAGTCCTCTTACTGCTGTTTACGGGATTTATCACTCCTGGAGATGAAGCTGGGATTCCAACTCTTGTGACCAGTGGTTCCATGTTGTTGGGCTGTACGCGCGCCGCTGCAGTGGTTAATAATTGGGGGTGGGCTGTGAAGGGCGGTGGGTAGCTGTTTATAGGGTGGAGTAGGGAGCGTTAGGCATGAGTTTATGGAGCTGAGAGGCGCTGTGGCCTGACAAAGTTTGGGAAACCACTTGTTATAGCACCCTGTTGTTCCATCCATTTCTGTACGGTGTTAGTAATCTAGGCCAGCTCTACGTAGTAGCACCTTCTGCTCCGCGTACCGCGGTATAGACACAGCCTACGCTCTACCATGTAGCACCTTCTCTTCTGCTACAGGGGTACACACAACAAAACATAGCTTAACGTATAGCCTTCTCTCCATTACTGGGGTTATACAACAACCAGCTGCCACCCGGTATACGCTCTTCTCTCCATTACATAATATACAAACAACCATATAGCTGCTATGAGAGTGAACAGGAGTGTACAGGAGCTTCCTGTAGGGGAGCCAAAGGCGCTAGACGGCAGAGCTAAACACATCCTAGCGCCAGCTATAGTTCACTACGCTATAGTTCAAGCGTGTGTTGTCCGTGTACTAGTATAGGCAGCACTAGAAGTACCTAATAAAGATGATTTATAGAGATAGGATAGAGATAAGGATACCTACATTTAAATCTTTAATGTAGCGTACTTACTAGGCAAGCACTAGACGTTTGTAGCACTCGCGGTTGCTCGTAAAAAAGGTGGTGGACTGTCATTTAGTGTATGTTCCTTGCAGGTCAGCCACGTACCACCTACTTGTTGTGTATTTGGCGGTGACCGACTGGCGCGGAGAAAAGGAAGACGGGAGAGGGGGGGGGCAATTTTCGTTGTTGGGTTTTTCGCGGGGACGCAGGCGATGTTCGAGCAACGTTTTTATGCTTGCTGCAGGTGCATCATCATTGAACCGTTTCTTCGATAGCTACGAACGGATGACGCGAGCGGCGGGGGGAACGCCGTGTTCGTGCCTCGCGCACGCTGTGAGTGTGGAGCGAAGCGCTCCTCTAACCCAGGCGCCATCCTTAAAAATTCTATGTTTGCTGTCCCGACCCATTATTGTTTTGTAAGTAGGGGTAGGTAGGGTAGTCTCTTCTTTTTTGTGAGGGCATTAATATGTTATTTTAAGTCTGTCCTCAGTTTTGCCACACATGCTTTTGTGTTTCAGTCTTAAACTATGCAGGAATGTATATGCGCTCCTTCCGAGAATACCAGTAGAAGAATTTATTATTTATATTTCACTATTATATAGTACAAAATACCAAACAAAAACAAAAAATAAGGAACCCAAAAGCTAAAAAAAAACTTTTGGGATTGCGGCTATTTTCGTGGGTCGGTCGGGAGGACGCACAACACATTCTTTAAGCGATGGCCGGGGGCCAGTGTGCTTCTTATTAAACGTATTTAACGTCGGTTGTTCATTCACACCTCGGATCTTCATCAGCAGAATTTTTCGGTTAAACCTCGAACTAACATTCTCCATTATGTCTTTGGTTAGTTTCGTTCATTCTCAAATGTATTTCGATCACCCTTGGGTGATACTATCACGTTTGAGAACACGTGAGTCTAACCATTCGTGCAGCGCGGAACTCAACCATTGCCGACAATCTGTCGGCAATGTAACACAAATAATTGCGATCAAAATAACAGATACACACAAACAACCATCAACGAACGAGGACAGCAATTAACAGCGCGCACAACAAAAAACAACAAAGGACAACTACCGCAATTACAATACAATACAACAACAATCACATGATGATAGTGAACACATATGATAATGAGATATATATACCAATAAACATAATGTCACGAACACCTACTATGGCTACACCAAGAACTAAACAACAACAATTTTTGTTGAGGGTATTCAATTTGTGCTCGTCATTCCGTGTGTAACATCCTAGGTTACGATGCAATCGTTCTTCAGTTCGTTTCCTTGTAAAGCCAGGCTAGTGTCGCGTGCGATTGAATTGCGACCGCGGCCGCACTGCAACTCAGCTGCGATCGCAGTGCTTAGGTCGACAGCAGACAGGACTCGAACAGCGACTGCTGTGGACGGCAGGCGGCTGATACGGTCGAAGCGACGATGCCTATAGATCGCGCAACTAAATGAGTGTTACAATGGGTCATGTTGAGCTTTGTGTGCATGTTGTGGTACATGATGTATGCACTATTGGTTTTATTCGCTGTGCATCGGTTCATTTATGCATACGATCCTTGTCGCACGATCGCAAGGCAGCTTTATGTCAGCGTAGATACCATGAAAAACAATGCTTTGTGGACGGTGGAACCAGTTGCATCGCCATCGCATCACGCTCGCAAGAGTTAGAACATGTGGGGCGACTCGCTGCGACTGCGCTGCGACCTGCGACATTTTTCCGGCTCACCTTTCTCTGCGACCCGCGATCGTCGCTCGCGCACTTGTACACAGTTGCAGAAAATTCAGTCACTACGGCAATCGCGTCGCGTCGCCCAAGGCCGACACTAGCCCCGGCATTAAAGGAACTCATTTCTCTCGGCAACAGCAGTAAGCCCAGGTTCGTTGATGACCGCAGTGCTGAGTGGAATGCTAGACCCCGCAGACTCGATGATGCAGTTCTCGAGGAAGACTAAAGCTTTAGTCATGAACATCCCAAAGACGACCACTAGGCCAAGGTAAGGTTTCGCCGTCAAACATCAGTAGAGCACGGCGTACCATTGGCCTTTTCGTCATCAGCGTAGGTATCGAGAGTTTCATTTTGCATAGTTCGATGACAGTTCTGTGTATAGTGTCTCTGGAAAAATTCTTCTTATTATTTATTCTATATATTTTCGTATCTTCACTATGTCTATAGTCTACTTAGGCTATCTTCATTATCAATTCTTAGGCAACTATTAATCAGGAGTGGTAATAGAGATCTCTCATTATCCACTCCTGATATTATGCCCTATACATAATTCTATTAGACTATAATTAACCTAATAATATGTCTTAGAATCATTTATATCTGTGGTTCCTTCGAAACTGCATTTTGTGGAAATATTATTTCATTTACATACTCTTAATCATATTCAAAATTCACATCTTTCTTGCTGTGGCACATGCATCAGTTTCTAGCCTTCTATCATGTTCATTCGGTAGTCGTTTGGTGCCGTAGCGTCGCCATGCATGCCTACCGCACCAGGATGAACTCGTCGGCGAATGACGCATTGGACCCCATGTGCTGCCGACGTGTCAGATATTCACGACGGGAAAATATTATACTTTACATGTTTACCTATTAAAAATGTCAACATTTCGTCCTGCATGCTATATTATCGTCGTGGCAGTGACGCACTGACCCCTCTGTGCCTAGCTAACTTGGCAGGTAATTCACGAACGGGGGGGAAAACTAACATTCATTTGTACATATATTTACACATTAAAAATTCGATCTTCCGTGGCTTGCGATGCATAGTTGTCCGTCGTTGGCCGATGCCGCACTCATCGACCCCGCGTGGCTGCTACCATTTGTAGGTATTCACGAGGGAAGAAGCTTCGAAGGATGATCGCGGACCTGTGTAAGAGTACACACGTGCTGGTGTTTGCCGACGACGGTTTACGAGTGGCCTGCTCTATCATCGATCGGACACCAAGCACACTGCGTATATGGTAAGCGTCGTTCACATAACACAGAGACGCATTCATCGGTAAGCCTCTGACTGTTTACAGAACACAAGCATACAGTTCATACGGTGAGGTACTGTCACAGAACAGAGAAGGCACACGGAGCGTCGTCGTGATCGAGTGAGTACGTGTTTCGCTACCCTCCTGTCTTGTAAACGTATAATACGCGTCTGCGGACGGGCGCTTGCGCGCTTCTAAACGAATCTTCACGACGTAACACACACAATCTTCTCCCTCCTGGGTTTCTCAGCAACGCTAGCCAGGCATGTGGGAACAGAACTCTGAGCATCAGCAGTGGCGGGGCAAAACGCTCAGCGGTGACCGGATGGAAGGTTAGACGCTAGTGTTGCCACCCCGTCAGTTAGCTATAGTCACGCGCAAATACACCGTAGTTGGGCTACCGAAATGCAGTCCGAATGGCAAAATAAAACTGAAATCTAGATTCGAGAAGTTATCGATTTTTTTTCGGGGGTCACCTGAGTTTGACTGGAAGTTCTAAGTTGCGTGTTGGTGTGTGTGTTTGCTCGCGGAATTCGCCCGTGAGTCGTCCTCTCCGCGGGCCCGCTCTGAGGTGTTGTCGTGCATGCTGGTGGACGCGTTTATAACCCTAGCTATTTTCTGATAGTCTGTCCTCCACCTCTCATGTGTACCCTCTCTCTATTAGGCAAGACCATAATTTGTGCTCAACTTATGCAGCCTTGACAACTTTATTCGTGACGATAGTCAACTTAAAACCCTACGTTCTTGTCTCGTCTAGCTCCTCGCCTCCGTCTTACCCTCTCTCATATGAGGTAAGCCTTGCTAAGCGCGTATTACCTTAATAGTATCTATACTTAGTAATATTACCTTATAAGGTGATCGCTTATATAGACCCAAATTAGTGTACACTTATGCAGTTGTGACAACTTAAGTTCGTGACTTAGTCAATTTAGGAAACCGCTACGTGTTGGCTAGTCTGGTTCTCGCTCTTCACCCTATGCTCTTTCTCTAGCTCGGCTGGACGGTGGCACCAGACCATCTAATGAAGCACGCTTAGCGATTCACCACGAACTGGTCTACACACTGCGCGCCGAAGAGCGCGAACCTGCCGACCGATCCGTGAGCAGCGTCACGCTAAGGCGTGGGGTCGCCGACGGCGATGCGAGGGTTGCGGCGGGTTCACCCTGACGCGCAACGCGAATGTCTAGGGGTCAGAGACCAGGCAGACAGTGCGAGGTCGTGGGTGTCACCGACACGACGCGCGATGTCTAGCGGTCAGAGACCATGACGCAGTGTGAGGTCGTGGGTCGCCGTACCGACGCGATGTCTAGTGGGCTCAAGAGTACATGACACACCGTGCGAGTCGCGGGGTCACCGGACGCAACCGAGTGTCTAGGGTTCAGAGACATGACGCCGCCTGCGAGCCGTCGCGGGGTCACTGACACGACAGCGATGGTCTCCCGGCCAGAGACATGACCGACGCGAGCGTGCGTGGG
>NW_014577152.1:111924-123596 GCF_000485595.1 Priapulus caudatus
CTAGATAGTAACCAGGGTACGCTTCCGCGTATACTGGAGCGTATCCCAGGGTACGTTCCGGCAGTACCCTGGGGGACATAGACCCTATCAGCGAAAGTGACACCCAAAAAAACTCTGGCTGTGACCATGCACCCTCAGTGCCATTTGGCTAAAGGCTAACTACCTGGATTTACCCAAGCTAGGTCACAGCCCATGGCTAGCTATAGCGTTCCCTATAGCTATTCCTGCGTTATTATCCACGTAATCGTGGGCTACGCAGAAAACTATCAGAGATCCAGAACTACCAGTCCTTATGCTAGTCTGAGTGGTTCGACATGTCGACGAGGCATCCTGACTACACAGGTAGAGCTATACCCTTTCTCTAGCTCTACCATACACGTAGCTCTAGTAAGCCTATACTATTGCCTGCATACAGTTGCCGCAGGGCTATATAGAACATTCTATTACGAATGCTAGGAACCAACTTATTCACGGTTAGTCGCAGCTATAAAACGTCTGTGGTAGGCAATTAATGCCTCCTATCCTAAGTGAATATGTCTTAAGTTATATCAGCTACTAAAATTTAACCTCTGACTATTATTGAAATGGTCTACTTGCGGTATTTCTTGTGAACAAACATTATTTACGAACTTCAAACGGCCATTCTTGGTGGCGCTGCAGCAGCGCCAGTCAGTGGGTTGGTTCCTATCATTCGTAATAGAATATATTCTATAGCCCTGCGGCAACTGTACGCGGGCTATAGTACTAGAGCTACCATGCGTACACGTACGTTGCACGGGCAATACCAAGGACGTGCGGTAGAGCTACTATTGCTCCAGCTCTAGTACTATATAGCTCGTTCTCCACTATGCCACGTACTACGCCGTACACCACTACGTCACGTACTAAAGCTACTATAGTCATAAGTGTCTGCATGTGTAGATCGATGCTCTTACAAAATTATTGCATTTTCTGGCTAAGGACAGACCTCTTCTCGCCAATGGGCCTTAATCGTCATTGCTTTGAGCTCATTTTTCTTTTGCAGGTGACACATGTTCAAAGCAGTCACTTCGATCGCGCCAGCAGCCTCTAGTTGTTGCAGACGAGGGGTTCTTTTCCGATCATCAGCCCCCCTGACCAGTTTTTACCAGCTAAATACTTCTGCTTGTTTCAGCACTACATCACAGGTATATGAATTGAAAAAATTGAATGTAAAAACCAGTAGCATTTACCTGATATATATATATATATATATATATATATATATATATATATATATAGAGAGAGAGAGAGAGAGAGAGAGAGAGAGAGAGAGAGAGAGAGAGGAGCTGAGCGAGAAAGAAAAAGGGGGATGGATAGAGGCATGATTGTGAGGAAAAACATAGCAGAGTCTGACCGTAGACTAGGTAATATTGCGTTTGTGGAGTTTATTTTAGTTATTATGATCTTAGTTTATAGTTATTGTGTGCATTTTATTGTATATTGATGATGTTTTCATGTGTTTATCGAAGACAGTTCAAGCGACGCTTTCCAACTATAACGTTTTGTCAGTGGCGTATAGCCAACTTCCAGTTTTTAACACGGGGGGGGGGAGAGAGCCAAAACAGTGAACTGCGCAAAATAGTAGATCGTACGTTAATATTTTATGGTTGCCTCCTCCCTCTCACACACCCTACACTCCCCAGCCTCTCAGCTCTGGCAATCTATGTTTTGGAGCGCATGCAAAAAGGCCACATTTCTTGTTCGATTGTTTTTGTCCCAAGATAAGTAACTGTTCGTGGCGGATCCAGATCCGAGGAGGGGTGAAAAACGGGTGGGGAGTAGGGGGGTCCTTCCCAGAAAGTTTTTTGAAAATTTTAGGATGCAGGAGATGGGTAATTGTAGGCACTTTTGAGTACATATACAGCGCTTCATTTGACTGCGCGACAATTCTCTGTTTAGTAAAACCATTATTTTTTTTTATTTTACTTTTTTGTTACGTTCGGAATCAAACGTGCGGGGGCATGGCCCTTTGCCCCCCCTGACTACGCCAATGCGTTTTGTTATGATGTGTTCTTATTTCTAGCTGATGGCCTCCACAGAATTCAAGGGAGCAAAGAGACTTGAAGGAAACTATGGAAATGTTTGGTTGGTGGCATTTCATATTAAATTCCCTTGGATTCTGAAAGAAAACATATTAAAATGTCTTTGTATCTCAGGACTTTTTGAAACCGTTACAAATGTTGTCTATCGACTGATATTTAATAGTATGATGTAAATACATTTGAGTGATCGGAAAAAAACTATTTATTGAGTGCAAATTGAATTTCTTATTACTACATGCTCTTTACTACCACACTTTTACTAAACTGATCCTATTTTGTATATTAATTCTATATTTTTGTGAATTCATTGTAGGGTGGAATACATTGCCCTCACAATGAAGCATAATGCCTTGAACCTTGGGCAGGTGAGTTTATTAATATCAAATAATGGTAAACAGAAATACTTCCATTATTTTTAGACATGTATAA
Organism: Priapulus caudatus; assembly: GCF_000485595.1. Lineage (NCBI taxonomy): Eukaryota > Metazoa > Priapulida > Priapulimorpha > Priapulimorphida > Priapulidae > Priapulus > Priapulus caudatus. The sequence continues at coordinate 114,417 of NW_014577152.1, forward strand.
TCATGGGACTTCTGTAGATAACACGTTTGTGGACAGTTTTTGTAGACTATGTATTAAATTGTACAAAAACGAATATGATGTGTGCTGCATACTTGTCAAGATTACGAAAGATTCTTTACAATATAATTATTACTATATTGTGTAGTTCAGGAGAACTCATTGCTGTTGGCAGAAAGTGAACTCAGTTCAGTAATCTTGTACACGTATAATTTATAAGTGTGGCTATAGCTAGCAACGATTGTATTTTTACAGGGGTTTCCCGACTTTGCGCCGCCCGACTACGTCACGAAGGCTTTGGTTGAGGCTGTCACTGGTCCGAATGTTCTTCTGAACCAGTATACCAGAGGATATGTGAGTTGGTGTTTATTACTCGTAGATTTGCACATTCAACATTAGCAGTCATTGCTTACTACTGTATAGCCTTATCTTATCGATGTTATCGATATAGCAGCACGTGTTTATATATCGGTGATTGTATAGTTTGTACCCAATATGTAGTTGCTTAGATGAAATTGTACAGCACGCATGTAAATATATTCAAGGTTTTTTTAATGTAATAGCATGATGCGCGTCACAAATTGTTCTCAAGGTGGCTCTCATCAAAGCCCATATTTAGTGTTTATAGTAACATGAGTTGACGATTTTACACCGATTTTGCTAAGCTTTTTTTTTCAATTCTTTTATTTTTAATAAAATCCAATCTATATAGCAATGCTGGTTGCATAGTGGACAGAGTGCAAGGTGCAGGTGCGGGGTGCATTGGTAATCAAGCTCTGTACTGCTGAGCATGATACCTAGTAGAATCATTTAGCTTTCTACTTTTATTTTTTTCGTAGCGTCAAAAGGAATGGCCGAATTCCTCGGCGCAAATCCATTAAAAATAAGGCCTAAATTTTTTGTAAATGTGTGCCTACATTGCTGTGTGTACATTGCAGGGGCATCCACGCCTGGTGAACGCGATAGCGAAACTGTTCTCTAAGCTGCACGATCGACCGGTCGACCCAATGACAAACGTGCTGGTCACCGCCGGCGCTTACGAGTCCCTCTTCTGCTGTTTCCAGGGATTCATCAATCCTGGAGATGAGGTGGGATTCAACTCTTTGACCAGTGGTTCCCAGTGTGTGCTGTACCGCGGCGCTGCGGTGGTTATTAATTGGGGGTGGGGCTGTTGAAAGGCGGTGGGTAGCTGTTTATAGGGTGGAGTAGGGAGCCTGACAAAGTTTGGGAACCACCGTTATAGCCCTGTTGTTCATCAGTAGGTGTTAGTAATCTAGGCCAGCTCTACCCGAGTAGCACCTTCGCTCCCGCTACCGGGGTATACGACCAACCTAGCTCTACCCATGTAGCACCTTCTCTTCTGCTACAGGGGTACACAAACAACATAGCTCTACACGTATAGCCCTTCTCTCCCATTACTGGGGGTATACCAACAACAGCTCCACTAGTATAGCTCTTCTCTCCCATTACATAAGTATACAAACAACATATAGCTCTACCCATGCAGCCTTTCTCTCCAATTACAAGAGTGTACAGGAGCTTCCTGTAGGGGGAGCAAAGGCGCTAGACAGGCAGAGCTAAACCTAGGCCAGCTATAGTTCACTACGCTATAGTTCAAAGCTGTGTTAGTACAGTGTATAGTATAGGCAGCACTAGAGTACCTACATAAAGATGAGATAGAGATAGAGATAGAGATACGGATACCTACATAAATCTTTATGTAGGTACTCTAGGCAGCACTAGACGTTTGTAGCACTCGCGGTTGCTCGTAAAAAAGGTGGTGGGCGTGTCCATTAGTGTTTGTCCTTGCAGGCAGCATGTACCACCTGCTGTTGTGTATTTGGCGGTGACCGACTGGCGCGGAGAAAAGGAAGGACAGGGGGAGGGGGGGGCAATTTCGTGTTTGGGTTTTCGGGGGACGAGGCGATGTTCGAACGACGTTGTTCTTGCTGCAGGTGATCATCATTGAACCGTTCTTCGACTGCTACGAACCGATGACTCGAGCGGCTGGGGGAACGCCTGTGTTCGTGCCTCTGCGACCGGTGAGTGAGAGCGAGCGTCCTCTAACCCAGGCCATCCTTAAAAAATTCTATGTTTGCTGTCCCCCGACCCATTATTTTTTTAGTGGGTAGGTAGGTAGGTCTTCTTCTTTTTTTGTGAGGCATAATAGTTATTTTAAGTCTGTCCTCATGTTTGCCACACATGCTTTGTGTTTCAGTCTTAACTATGAGGAATGTATATGCACCTTCCAGAATACCAGTAGAAGATTTATATTTATATTTATATTTATATAGACAAAATAAACAAAAAAACAAAAACAAAATGGAACCCAAAATGTCAAAAAAACTTTTGGGTTGCGGCTATTTTCGTGGGTCGGTCGGACAGCAAACACATTTTTTTAAGGATGGCCCCAGTGTGCTTCTTCTTAAACTATTTAAGTCGGTGTCATTCACCCTCGAGTCTTCATCACAAAATTTTGTTTACTCGCAACTAAATTTCCTTATGTTCTTTGTTTAGTTTCGTTCATCTCAATGTAATTACGATCACCCTTGGGTGAACCATTCACCAGTTTAAGAAACACTGAGTCTAACCATTCGTGCAGCTGGATCAACATTCCAACAATGTGGCAATGTAACAACAATAATTGCGATGCAACAACAACAAGAAACACAAAAAACATCAACGAACGACGACAGCATTAGCACCGACAACAAAAAACAACAAAGGACAATTACAGCAATTACAATAACAATAACAACAACGATACAACATAATAGCTATAACACTATAATAGCAATAATATCATAATAACAATAATGTCATAACAACAGCATCACAACAACTACTATGGCTACACCAAAACAACAACAATTTTTGTGTAGGGTAATCAATTTGTGCTCGTCATTCGTGTAACATCCTAGGTGATCGATGCATCGTTCTTCAGTTGTCTTTTCCTTGTAAAGCCAGGCTTAGGTCGCGTTGCGATTGAATGCGACGCGGCGCACTGCAACTCGCTGCGACTGCAGTGCTAAAGGTCGACAGCGACGCTACTGACAGCGACAGTTGCAGGCAGTCGCAGAAGGCACTTATAGGTCGAAGCGACGATCGCCTATAGATCGCGCAACTAAATGAGTTTACATGGGTTGTTGAGCTGTGTGCATGTTGTGTACATGACTGTATGCACTAATTGTTTTATTCGCGTGCATCGTTCATTATGCATACGAATCTCGTCGCAGCGATCGCAAGGCAGCTTATGTCAGGTAGTAACCAGGAAAAACAATGCTTGCGACCGGTGGAACCAGTTGCGTCGCATCGCATCACGTCGCAGGAGTAGAACATGTGCGACTCGCTGCGACTGCGCTGCGACTGACAATTTTCCAGTCGCAGACAGTCGCTGGCAGTCGCAAGGGTGCTTAGGTCGAACTTTCTCTGTGACGCGATCGTCGCTGCGACTTGCAACCAGTTGCAGAAAATCAGTCACAAGGCAATCGCGTCGCGTCGCAAGGCCGACATAAGCCCGGCTTAAAGCGAAGCTTCATTTCTCGCACAGAGTAAGCCAGGTTCGTTGATGACCAGTGCTGAGTGGAAGCTAGACCCCGCAGAACTCGAGAGCAAGTTCTCAAGGAAGACTAAAGCTTTAGTCATCAACACTCCCAACAACCCACTAGGCAAGGTAAGGTTGCTCGTCGAACACAGTAAGACAGCATACCATTGCCTTTCGTCATCACTAGGTATGAGAGCTCATTTGCATAGTTTGATGAACAGTTTGTGTATAGTTCTCTGGAAAAATTCTTTATATTTATTTAATTTCCATATAGTTTTCTATCTCATATGTCTATAGCTAATTAGGGTACTTTATTATAAATTCTTAGGCAACATATTATCAGGAGTGGATAATAGAGATCTCTATTATCCACTCCTGATATTATGCTATACATAATTCTATCTAGACTAATTAACTATAATTGTTTAGATCATTTATCTGTGGTTCTCGAAACTGCAATTGTGGAAATATTATTTCATTTACATATTTACATATTAAAATTCACATTTTCTTGCTGCAATGCATATAGTTCTACCATTCTATCATTTCATCTCGGTAGTCGTTGGTGCCGTAGCGTCGCATGCATGCCTACGCGCGATGGTCTATCGTGGCAATGATGCATTGACCCCATGTGCCTGCTGCTTGCCAGATATTCACGAGGGAAAATATTATTACATTTACATGTTTACATATTAAAATTCACATCTTCGTCCTGCATGCATAGTTTACCCGTCGTGGCAATGACGCACTGACCCCGTGTGCCTGCTACTTGGCAGGTATTCACGAGGGAAAATATAATTTCATCTACATATATTTACACATTAAAATTCGCATCTTCGTGCTGCATGCATAGTTCGTCCGTCGTGGCGATGACGCACTCATGACCCCACGTGGCTGCTACCTTGTAGGTATTCACGAGGGAAGAGCTCGAGATGATCGCGAACCTGTGTAAGAAGTACAACGTGCTGGTGTTTGCCGACGAGGTTTACGAGTGGCTGCTCTACGACGGACACAAGCACACGCGTATAGGTAAGGCTCTGTCACATAACACAAGCAGACGCATATCGGTAAGCTCGATCTGCTGTTACAGAACACAAGCATACATGCATCGGTGAGGTCCTGTCACAGAACAGAGAGGCCACGAGGTCGTCGTGATCGAGTGAGGTGTTTCGCTACCTCTGTCTTGTAAACGTATAATACACGTGCGGACGGCGCTTCCGCTTAAACGAATTCTCACGCGTAACACACAATCTCTCCTCCTGGGTTTCAGCAACGCTGCCAGGCATGTGGGACAGAACTCTGACAATCAGCAGTGCGGGGAAAACGTTCAGCGTGACCGGATGGAAGGTGAGAACGCTAGTGTTGCCACCCCCGTAGCTAGTCACGCAGCAAATACACCGTAGTTGGGCTACCAGAAATGCAGTCCGAATGGCAAAATAAAACTGAAAATCTAGATTCGGAAGTCATCGATTTTTTTTGTGGGCGTCACCGAGTTCGACTAGGAAGTTCTAAGTTGCGTGTTGTCGTGTTGTGTTTGCTGCGACATTCGCCCGTGAGTCGTCCTCCGCGGGCGCATCTGAGGTGTTGTCGTGCATGCTGTGACGCGTTTATAACCCTAGCTATTTTCTGACTAGTCTGGTCCTCACCTCTCTTACCCTCTCTCTAATAGGTAAGACCCAAATTTGTCTTCACTTATGCAGTTTGACAACTTATTCGTGACATAGTCAATTTAAGAAACCCTACGTCTTGTTAGTCTAGTCCTCGCTCTCTTACCCTCTCTCATATAGGTAAGCCTGCTAACAGGTAATTACCTTATAAGTATATAATATAGTATATACCTTATAAGGTATCTTATAAGACCCAAATTAGTGTACACTTATGCAGTTTGACAACTTATTCGTGACATAGTCAATTTAAGAAACCGCTACGTGTGGCTAGTCTGGTTCTCGCTCTCTCACCCTATCTCTCTCTCCTAGCTCGGCTGGACGGTGGCACCAGACCATCTAATGAAGCATGTTAGCGCATTCCACCAGAACTGCGTCTACACCTGCGCGACGCCGATCCAGGTGAGAGGTCAACGCAAGGTCGTGGTGTCGCCAACGCGACGCGAGGTTGCGGGGTCACCGACGCAACGCGATGTCTAGGGGTCAGAGACATGACGCAGTGCGAGGTCGCGGGGTCACCGACGCAACGCGATGTCTAGGGGTCAGAGACATGACGCAGTGCGAGGTCGCGGGTTGGCCGAGCGACGGCGATGTCTAGGGGTCAGAGACATGGAACGCAGTGCGAGGTCGCGGGTCACTGAACACGACGCGAGTTTAGGGGTCAGAGACATGACGCAGTGCGAGTCGCGGGTCACCGACCGCGATGGCCTAGGAGTAGCAGCACATGACGTAGTGGCAGAGTCGCGGGGTCACTGACACGACGCTGCTGATCGTGACCCATTGCGCGCGTGGTCGCGGTAACCTCCTCTAGGGCTCCCTCTAGATGTTCTAAAGTTTGAGCCGAGAATTGAGCTACCCAACTGAAGTTATTTTTACCCACCGACGAAAAACTATAGCCACCGTTCACTTGATCATATGTGCCAAGCAAGGCATAGACAGGTGCGATGGGTATATGGGAAATGAGGCGTACGAAAACTTTTCACGACACGACACTGAAATTTGGCAACTTCGTTATTCAATCGTAATTTTGTGAGTAGTTGATCGATAATTTAGTTAATCATTAGTAAATCATTAGTTTTAGTTTAACCACTCACCAATAGTATTTGCCACGTAGCGTGGTAAAATCGCCACCACTATTCATTCATCGCATTTTGCGAAGGTGGTGAACGCCAGCGATAGACCCCCCCCCCCATCGCCCGCCCTTGCCCGCTCGTGCCAGATCGGCAATGACGACGTTCGCATTTTCACCACCAGGAGGCGGCGGCGGTCGGCTTCGAGCTGGAGCTGGGGCGCCTCGACTCGCCGGACTGCTACTTCCTCGAGCTTCCGGCGATGCTGCAGCCGAAGCGGGATCTGCTGGCCGCGCAGCTGCAGGAGGTCGGCATGCTGCCCGTCACGCCCGACGGAGGTTACTTCATGGTCGCAGACTTCTCGCACCTAGGTAGGCGGCGGCCCCTGGGTGCACGCGCGGGAGAGACGGCCGAGGGGATGGCAGTCGGTCGGTTGGTCGGGTAGTCGGGCGGGCTGGTGGGCAGTCGCGCGGTCGGGCGGGCGGGCGGTTGGTTGGTCAGGTAGTCGGGCGGGCGGTCGGGCAGGCAGGCGGTCAGTCGGCCAGGCGGGCAAGCAGGCAGGCGGGCATGGCCAGTCGGCCAGTCGCCGTAAGGGGCTGTCTTCGTCAGTATGTTGCCGTAGTTATTGAACGTGTTGTATAGTTAATGTAATTGTGGATGTATGTTAGTATATAGTTATTGCTGTAATATAAGTAATATTATATATATATATATATATATACAGTTATTAGTATATAGCTATTGCTGTAGAGAATATATGAAATAGTGACTATATGAGTATGTAATGAAATTAGGTGGTTATTTAGGTGGTTATGTTTAGGTCTGTTTATTGGTAGGGAATCTCTGTTTAGTTTGGTGTGAATTCCTGCTGCACGCTTGCGTTGTCTATACGCGGGTTTTTGTTTCGCAGGCGTAGAGACTGGAGACGATAGCGACGAACCAAAGGATTGCAAGTTTGTCAAGTGGCTTATTCGCGAGAAGGTGAGAGAGAGAATGAGCCGCGCTCACAGAGAGGATAATGAGGAGAGAAAGAATTGAACCAGTGTGTAACTGTCACTTAGTAATTATGCAGTTATTCGTCGTTAATTCAATTGTCAGTTAAATATTTTTTTGTTAATTTGGATCGTTGCAGAAGTTTGCCACTATTCCGACGAGCGCGTTTTACTCGAAGGAACACAAAAGCGTAGCGGAGAATTACATCAGATTTTGCTTCATCAAGGTAATTTTCGGTGTAGCGTGTTCACGTCAACGTACTCTACCCTGTTAGACACTGCTCTGTTATACTGCACTGCACCTTACTGTACAACGTATATACCCGCTATACTGTATTAATAATTTGTAGCTAGCGCATATTGATCGAACTGCTGTGTCATGCCAAAGATCATGCTGTTTGTTCGATTGAGGCATTGGGAAGTGGTTAAGTCGATCCCTTTTTTCTAATTGGCTAGTATCATGTTCGTGGAGGGGGCATCGTGCAGGACCCAACAAAAAACAAAATTAGTCTCAACTTTGGTCCTAACATTAACCTTATTCTCATAGACCACTGACGGAAACACGCTAAAGTTATGAGTTACCCATACGCAACGTATATAGAGACGTCCAGTCAACGAGAAAAAGTTACGGCAAGGACTAATATTAACACCGATTCTGTTTCTGACAACGGGGGAGGGGGATACTCCTGGTTCCTGCGCATGGTACGCCATCTGTAGGGTAAAACTGTTAACGACAATTGTTTCCGCCGTCTCACGCTTCGTCGCCACCGCGTGCTGCTGCTGCGTTGCAGGAGGATTCCACGCTGAGGAGAGCCGGCGACATTCTGAAAGAGTGGAAGCGATCACTCAAGCAGTGAGAGAAACGCAGAGATCTGCAGCGTCGCCTCACCAGGAGCTGTGAGGTCGCCGGCGATAGCGCTGCAGGTGCTGCCACCTTCAGTCAACATGCGATCGGTCGGTCGAGGGAGATGCATGGATCGCTGCACGAGCTTCCCTGATGACGTCGTGTGGGTGAAGCCTTAAATGACCGTTGTAGCGCGCCCCGCGTTAGCGCGGTTTAAATTATTAATCGAAACGAGTAAAGACAATCAAGATGAATAACCATCACCCTCGTTAATTTAATTTAATTTAATTTTGTTTTTTGTTTTAATTTTGTGCTATGTTTGTCAGTCATGGTTAGTGGCCTGTAGAATCTTCTGAGCAGAAATTTCAGAATGAATGAGGGATGGATTTATCAGTAAAATTATATTTTTGCTGTATGTGCTTGTCGTGACAATCTTGGCAGATTGAAGAACAACTTTCACTATGTAAATGTTAAGAAAAAGTAAACAAAGTTGTTTGTGAATGTAAATTGGTCTTTTTCTACATCATTTCTCTTCCTCATTCACATAATGCATGTCAGTTTCATATTACTATGTAGTTCAAAATTAAATTTGTCTGAAAAAAAATGACAACTGAAAATTAGCAAAACATTCTCACACGTTCAAACATACAGTTAGTGCGTAACAAATACGTGTTAACAACAATAACAATAATAACATCATTAAATAAGATTAGCATTAACATTGGATTAAATAACACGAAATCAACAGAAAAAAATAACAGTATAGCACCGCCAGGGGGCGAGCTCGTCGCCCGCACCAAAGGTTGAATCGCATCCCACCAGATGGCGGGCGCGTCACGGAGCGCTGCTTGCGTGCTCCTCCAGGGCGCGCCGCACGCTGGCGGCGGACGGACGCCGCGAGGGCGCTGCGTCCCAACAGCGCGCCATCAGCTCGTCGTAGAAGAGCTCGGTGGCGCCCCCGTGGAGCGGCGGCCGCGCCCCACGCGCCACCACTGCGTAGACGAGCGCGTGAGCGCCCCCTGCTGTCGCGCCGCCGTGAGGACGCTCGCCGCTACGCAGCGTCCACATC
>NW_014577152.1:124870-126177 GCF_000485595.1 Priapulus caudatus
ATATATATAGATAGCTAGATAGATAGAAAGATATATAGAAAGAAAGATAGATAGATAAATAGATAGATATAATAGATAGCAGCAAATCTAGCTGTACAATAACCTACGTACGTTTAATAAGTACGTTTTTTTCCGTGCACATATAATCTATCGCTCACAAACATAAATCGAACTCGAGAATGCTGCGTATCTGTAACACATCGCTACAACGCAAGAATCAAGAAAGCACCAAGAATAAATGCTATTATCTCTACTCGCCTACTGTTCACAATACGTTTTGTGTACGTGTACACGATCTATGCACACATCACACATCTATAGACACGATTGCTCGACTGATTATTACCTGGAGTGAAAAAATTGCGTAGAGTCGGCGGCGGCAGCGGCGGGCTGTTGTACTGCCAGCGGTCAGCATTTTTCACTCTCTGTACGGACAGTGGGCTGTGAAATCTGACCAGTGGGCTGTCCGACGGTTTGGGACTGCGAAATGTCGCAGCCGATCGTTCTAGCAAGGCTACTGTAGGGGTCTGTACGGCTGCCGAGGGTTGTTCGAGCAACACTCGCGCGATGAGAGACGAACGTCGCATGAACTTCATAGTTTAACGCTGTCGTGTGTACTTCAGCACTGTCAATCTCATGCACTTCGATATACAGTCAGTCAGTCACACAGTCAGCCAATATACTTCGATATGTCAATCGACGTTACTTAATTTACTTCACCACTGATGGACACTTATTGTAATGTTCACAGCGAGCGTTAACTGCTCACTACACTGGGGTACAGACGCCAGTGCAGCACTGACGGAAGCCGGTTAATCACGTGATTGGTTGTAGAGATATCACTCCGCTTGAACGGCAGGGGTGTGATGAGGATCGTGGGGGAGGGGGCATCAACGATTTCGGTTAATCACATCGACAAATATGAAAAACGCGCAGAAGAGCACGAACGCGTGAATGCGCACTCACGCATGCACACATACGCGCGCACACATGCGCACACATGCGCACACGCACAATCGCACGCATGCGCACGAACGAACACGCGCACACGGGCACGTACGCATGTACGCATGCACGTATACCTACCATGCAAACCGACACACAGGCACGCTCGCACGCACAAGCACACGCACGTACACCACGTGCGCACACGCAGACAAACACACACACACGCACACACACACACACACACACACACACACACACACACACACACACACACACACACGAGAGAGAGAGAGAGAGAGAGAGAGAGAAGAAGAAGAGAGAGAAGAGAGAGAGAGAGAGAGAGAGAGAGAGAGAGAGAG
>NW_014577152.1:127146-136408 GCF_000485595.1 Priapulus caudatus
TCCGTCTCTCTCTCTCTCTATATATATATATATATATATATTTCGCTTGCCCCACCCCTCTCTCGTTCTATGTGTCGCGTGTTCTCTAATCTCTATTTACCTCTCCGCCGCCATCTTTAACTTTTGATATAATAATAAGACACAATCCGGGGATTTAATACACCGCACTGCTAATATCGCTCCACTCCTCCGTCCTATATGTGGGGGAACAGTACTGCGCAAATACGGACGATATCATGATAGGATTCCGCTTATTGATTGAAATTGCCTTTTCCGTAGAAGATTTTTCTGAAAGTTTGGATATTGATTTATTCTGAATTTTCCGTAGAAATTTGTTCGAATGTTCAGATATTGATTTATATCGATTTTCCGTGGAAAGCTTTTCGAATAAATATTAGCTGGAGATTGTTATATTGACCTTTTCCGTAGAAGTTTTTATGTTGCCCTTCTCGTAGAATTTCTTGCGAAGATTTGGATATCTCGGCGCTGATGTAACCTTTCCAAGCCTCACCGAAGAAACGATTCGACGTGCTATCACGTAATTATATAATAATGATAAGTAATTTTGAGGTTAAATTCAGGATTAAACGTAGTCCATCCTACGTTTGGTTATTTAGACCACACTGCGTTCGATTATTTATTCCATGCTGCATTTAAATATTTAGTTCATTTTGGGTTTGGTTACTAGGCCGAGTTACGAGCGAAATTAACGACCGAACGTTAGAGGATAAATGAAATAATAGCAAACCTTACTAATATGCACAGACTAGTTAAAGGGATACTTTCCATGACACGCAACGTCACTGCGCTAATTTTTGATAAAATTACCTACTTTTCCAAAAACGTAATGGCGCCGTTCAAATATCGTGGCGTTGATGTATAATTAATTCTAACAATTAAATTAGGTATCTGGTAACAAGTATATGAGGGTATAGACAATTTATTATACAGAAAGTACAGCTGTATGCAGTAAAATTCTAGAGTAAAGTATCCATTTAAACGTTTGACACGCGCGATCACAATGCGCTGTTCTGAATATGTTGTCATAATCATACCCAGGCGATTTCAACAATTGAGCGGCATTGCCGACGATGATGACGATGGTGGTCTGCTAAACGACAGAACATTCTACAAGATGAAGGAACCCAGGTGCGGTGTCCCGGATGTTCGTGCAGATACCCGGATAACATCGCTGACGAGAGGTGGCGTCTCGACTGTAGGCGATGCGAGGATTAGAGAAGGTAGGCACTGGCAGCTGTAGTACGCGAGTTTTGAATCCATATGTCATAGTACACATGGCTGAACGTGTACTGTAAATATTAAAAATAACATTATAATTATTATATTGAATCATCATCATCCTTGTCGTCGTCGCCGTCGTCTTCATCGTCATCATCAGCAGCAGCAGAAGCAACAGCATCAGCAGCAGCAGCAGTAGTAGTAGTATCATCATCATCATCATCATCATCATCATCATCAACATTTTCATCATCATATTCAACATCATCATCATCAGCAGCAGCAGCAGCAGCAGCAGCGGCGGCAGCATTATCATTATCATTACTAGCAACTAGATGCCAAATTAGCTTCGAAATTCAAGCTTACTGCATGGTAGGGACCTTGTATGTATGTAAACGTTGTATGTATGAATATGTACGACGTATACATAATAATGAGCGTGCAGGCGGCTTTGCACTGACAGCGAGCGGGTTCAGCTATATAGCAGTCGTTACAACCACAAATGCATTCCCGGCGTGCGTGCAACATCAACCTTGTGTAGAATCTAACCTTGTAGGAACTAAAGTAATAGTAATATTGTCAGTATAACTGTAAGTAATGTGACCAACCCAGTAACTAATTGAAATCGTCACGTGAGCCATCTAGGGTCCTAACCGCATTAGCATTTGTGAGCTAATTCACACCCTCTCCTAACAACCGCCCGTACGCTACTCGTTTGAAGGTTGTCTAACACCCGATCAAGGTTACAGCTACGGCTGGATCTGGGGTAGACATCGTGGCCCCGACGTGGCTTGGTCGGGCATTCGTCGGCAGCGGGAGGATATCAAGCTCGAGCTTATTAATAGAGCTAATTTAAATGCGAGGAAGGACGCGAAATTATCGCTGTGTGTGTGCGCGTGTGCGTATGTGTGTGGTGTGTGTGTGTGTGTGTGTGTGTGTGTGTGTGTGTGTGTGTGTGTGTGTGTGTGTGTGTGTGTGTGTGTGTGTTGTGTGTGGCGTGTGTGTGCGCGCGCGTGTGTACGAGTCGCACGCGATGTTCCGGTGTGGCCGTCCGTCGTCGGCTGACATATGGTGTCGTCGGCGACCGACGTAAGAAGCGGCAACGCGAGCTGAGGCGCGTCGGCTATCCATCACGCGCGAGCATCTATGAAGGGTTAGCTAGTTAGCTATCCACGTTCGTTTTACTGACACACGCTAATGGAGCCAGCAATCACGGAAGAAGGGAAAGGGAAGAAAGAGGACAAGCGGAGGGGGAAGGGGGGCGGCAGCATGAAGAGAGGTGAAGGGGCAAAAAGGCGATCAAGTGAGAGGAGGAAAAGAGAGAGAAGGGTGTAGATAAGAGTTGCAGGAGAAAAAGAGGAGGAGGAGGAGGGAGGAGGAGGAGGGGAGGAGAGGAGGAGGAGGAAGCGTCGGAAAGGAAGGGTGAGGAAAAGTGGAAGCGGAAAGAAAGAGGAAAAAAAAAAAGGGGGAGGGTTGTAGAAATAGGTAAAGGGACATGAGGGCAAAAGCAATGGAGTTAAAGGCCGACTTACAGCTGCGCCATCAGCGGTCAAGAGAGGGCGCTGCACTATTTGTGGCGCCCGCGGCGCGTAGCGCAGTCGCCAACCGTGGCTGATGGCCCGGCAGAGCGCGTCTTGGGCACGTGGCGCGGCTCAGAGGTTCTGCGGGTGTGTGGTGTGTATGTGTGTGTGGTAGTGTGTGTGTGTGGTGTGTGTGTGTGTTGTGTGTGTGTGTGTGTGTGTGCTGTGTGTGTGTGTGTGGTGTGTGGTGTTGTGTGTGTGCTGTGTGTGTGTGTGTTGTGTGTGTTGTTGTGTATGTTATGTAGTGTAGTATATAGGGTAGTGTATGTTATGTAGTGTAGTATATAGTATGTAATGTATTATCGAGTATGTATGTATGTATGTATGTATGTATGTATGTTGATGTATGATATGTATTATGTATGTATGTTATGTATTGTATGTATTATGTATGTATTGTTGTAATGTATGTATGATATGTATGTATGTATGTAATGTATGTAGTATGTATGTTGTATGTATATGTATGGTGATGTGTGTGTGTGTGTTGTTGTGTGTGTGTGTGTGTGTGTGTTGTGTGCGTGCGTGCGGTCGTGCGTGGTGTGTGTGTGTGTGTTGTGTGTGTGTGTGTGTGTGTGTGTGTGTGTGTGGTCGCGCGCGTCGGTTGTGGTATGTGTGTCTGGGGAGGAGGGGATTTACGGAGAAGAAGGCAAGTTATTCATAGCGCAGACACCTGTGACATCACGGCCTCGCTATTCTGCGACCACATCTCCGCTGTGAAAAACAAACTTCTGTGTGTAGACGATGGATTTTCGACATTAAACTTTTATTATTAATTATATCTTCGTGTTGCGGTTCCTTTTGGCGTTTGCGTTTGCGTCGCTTGCATTCCTGCGTTGCTTAAATCGGCTGAAACTAAACTACTGCAGCGGATGTAACGAAATTAATCTGTACGTACTTACATACCCGTAGGCTATGTATATATATATATATAATATTTATATATTATATTATATATTACATTTTAAGACTCGATCCGCAAAAGAAAACGAATAGGCTGTCAAAATGCGTGAATAGCAGCGCTAAATCTATACTACATCGGTAATCCCTTTATCATAAGCGAGAGAGGGGGAGGGAAGGAGGGAGGGAAAGAGAGAGAGCGAGAAGTGTTTCAATTATTTTTGTTCGGCTCTTCCTCCGTCTTTTTGCCGGTGGATCCGTCCTCCCCTCCCCCACCCCACCGGCGGGATAATGGCAATCACAGTCAATATAACACTAATGGCGAGCCACCCTGCGGTTTAGTCCATAGTTCCACTAGACGCTGGGAGAAGTGTGACCTCACCATCGCCATCAGCAACGGCGACCCCGCAGCGCAACGTCGCCGATGACAACGAAAATAAGGTGCGCGTTGCGGTCGGCGAAAGTGATCCATGCGCATACCGCGCTGTATTCGCGCGGTGAACGCACGAGACGGTTGGTTCTATGGTTAATTCTGTGTTTGGAGAGAGAAGAGGCTTGTAGTGTAATTTATAATGGTAATTGATATACTAATATCTGTCCTGGTAATTAACTGAGGGAGGATTTCACTGTCGGCCTTTAATCGATAAGCTAGCGAGTTTATACAGCGTTAAACACGTAAACAAATGTCTACGTGATGAGTCAACGATCCAGTTTCGTGCTGCCGTCTTCGAAACTAGTCAATAAAATATCGACGGATCGAGTGGAGAAGCAGACGCGTGAGGACGCTGGGAGTTTACGGACTATATACCGACGCCCCTAGCGAGAAATATTTGCTAGCGATTAGAAAAAATCGAGAAAAAAACAACGAGAAAAATGAAGATAGTACATAAGAAAATTATAAAAGGAAACAAAATTAATTGAAGCTTGCGGCTATGCGGTTTACTTATGTTTCGGCGGCAGTGCGCTCGAAAACGAGAGAACGAGCGAGCGATGTGTTTACTGCGCTATGCATTTAATGGCGCTCACCTAAAACGCGCGCGATTTTAATTTCTTATCTCCCTTATAATTCGCTGCGTCTGTGGCAACTCGTCTAGGCTCCAATCTTGTAGCAACTGTGACTGTTGCAGGAAGGCGTTCGCCGGATGCGGCCAGGGTGTGGCAGAGGCGATCAACGAAAGGTCGCAGACGAAGCGTGCTGACGTTCGCCTCTGTGGCCGCCAGGTGGCAGCGCCGACTTCCGTCTCAGCTTCGAGAAGGGACAGCATGGCGACGAAACCAGCCGTTCGATGGACGCGGGAGGAACGTTTGCGCATGCGTTCTTCCCCGATGATGACACCCACCACGCAGTACGACTTGCTGTTTGACCGTTAACTTCCCTCCCCTTTTCTCTCTGTCTTCTGTTTCTTTCTCTCTCTCTCGCTGCTCTCGACACAGCACACAACACACACGCGCGCGCAGCGCACACACACACGCACACACACACACACACACACACACACACACACAACACACACACACGCACGCACACCACAACAGACGCGCACACACACACACATATACAACACATACACACACAACCACACACACACCACACCACACACACACACACACGCACGCACGACACGCACAACCCCACACACACGACCACACAACACACACACACCCCAGGTCTCACACATATAACACACATTCACACCAGCCACACGCCAGGGACCCACAGCACCCCACAAGAGCACACAACACATAAAAAAACCACATACACACTACTTCTTCTCTTCTTCTCTCGCTTTCTCTCTCTCTCTCTCTCTCTCTCTCTCTGTGGCGTATCTGCCTTTCTCTCTCTCACCCTTTCTCTCTTCTACACCCCTCTCTCACTCTTCACCATCCCTATATCTCGCTCTTCCTCGTTCTCATTTTCGCGCGCGCCCACGCTCTCTCTCTCTCTCTTTCGTTCTTTCTTGCGCGCGTTTTCTCTCTGTCTGGCTCTCCGGCTCGCTTTTACCGCTCGTTTTTCTTACTTTATATTTCTCTTTATCTTTCACAAGCAGACACATAGCTGCCTGACACATAAAACATAGCTTATCGTCTGGCTGCCGATCTAATAAATGAGTCGATCATCTATGCAACTAAAAACTAATCGAACTACTAATAGAAGCGCGTACATACTCACCACATCGCCATCTATCGGCGACGAACTGACTCACTTCGCTAACTCGCAGGGAGAGGTGCATCTGGACAGCGACGACGACTGGCGGAGGACCGGATATCCGGGTCGTCTGCTAGATTACACGCTGCTACACGAGGTCGGTCATTCTCTCGGGCTGTCGCACTCGCTCACGCACGAATCCGTCATGTACCCGTACATCAACCCTAACGCCACCCGGTCGCCGGGCCTACATGCCGAAGACGTGGCCAGGGTGCGCAAACTCTACCGTGAGTAGTGCTCACTGACCGATCGCATTCTCAGTGTGCTACTATCAGTTTCTTATCTAATCTAAATTCAAGTATTATTTTATTTTATTTAATCCAATTCAATCCAATCTATTCTGCTATAATCGAATCTAATCCAATTTAATTGAATGCATTTAATACAATCTAATCTAACCCAACCTACCCTAATTATGCATAATCTTATTTTATCTAATCTATTCTATTATAATCTAGTATAATGTTACCTAACCTACTAATTTAATTGAAACTAATACAATTTAATATAACCTAACCTATGTGTCTAATCTAACCTAACCTAACCACGTGTGTGAGTGAGTTGTATAATGTTTCGTCGGCAGCGTTCCCGCTCTGTGAGGTGTACGGCGCAGACGACGCGACCGTCCAGCGTCTCTTCCGCTTTCTCAGCTCCCGCCGCCGCGCCGAGCCGCTGCTGCACAGCGCCACCCCGCGGCGCACCGCCGCAACAGCAGCGCCCCCGCACGGCAACGCGCGGCCGATGTTCGGCGGCGGGTTCGCGTTCCCGCCCGTGCCACGTCGCAACAGCAGTCTACTACGCGGGACGCAGGCGAGCCGCACCATGCTGATGCAGCACACGAGCAATGGCGGCGTCGTCAGGGACGCGGCGACCGTGTTGCTACGCGAGGACGCCCCGCATCTCGGCCGAGCAGACGAAGGAGAGCCACGTGGTTCTAGCGTAGACTGGAACGGCGGTAGGTTGCGGACGGAGGCGCGAGCGCTGAGAGAGGAAGACCGTGTCTTGAGCGGGGAGGTGGGCCGAAGGACGAGAGGGGAGACGGTCTCCTTGCGACCGGAGAAGACATTCTTCTCGTTTCTCTTTGGTGCGGGAGAGAAGAAGTGAGGCGCGCTGAGCGTGAGCGAGCAAGAGAGAGACAGAGAGAGAGAGAGAGAAAGAGACGTGTGTGTATGTGTGTCTGGGGGGAGGGGGATTTACGGAGAAGAAGGCAAGTTATTCATAGCGCAGCACCTGTGACATCACGGCCTCGCTATTCCGCGACCACATCCCGCTGTGAAAACAAACTTCTGTGTGTAGACGATGGATTTTCGACATTAAACTTTTATTATTAAGATTATTCTTCGTGTTGCGGTTTCTTTTGGCGTCTGCGTTTGCGTCGCTTGCATTCCTGCGTTGCTTAAATCGGCTGCATTAAACTACTGCACGGATGGAACGAAATTATGCTGTACGTACGTACATACCCGTAGGCCTATGTATATATATATATATACATTTTAAGACTCGATCGCGAAAAGAAACGATAAGCTGCCAAATGCGTAAATAGCGCGTAAAATTTATACTACATTCGGTAATCCCTTTACTCATAAGCGAGAGAGGGGAAGGGAAGGAGGGAGGGAAAGAGAGAGAGCGAGAAGTGTTTAAATTATTTTTGTTCGGCTTTTCCTCCGTCTTTTTGCCGGTGGATCCGTCTCCCGCCCCCCACCCACCGGCGGGATAATGGCAATCACAGTCAATATAACACTAATGCGAGCCACCCCTGCGGTTTAGTCCATAGTTCCACTAGACGCTGGGAGAAGTGTGACCTCACCATCGCCATCAGCAACGGCGACCCGCAGCGACGTCGCGACGACAACGAAATAAGGTGCGCGTTGCGGTCGGCGAAGTGATCCATGCGCATCCGCGCTGTATTCGCGCGGTGACACGAGACGGTTGGTTCTATGGTTAATTCTGTGTTTGTAAGGAATGCTTGTAGTGTAATTTATATGGTAATTGATATACTAATATCTGTCTGGTAATTAAACTGAGGGAGGATTTCACTGTCGGCCTTTATCGATAAGCTAGCGAGTTATACAGCGTTAAACACGTAAACAAATGTCTACGTGATGAGTCAACGATCCAGTTTCGTGCTGCCGTCTTCGAAAACTAGTCAATAAAAATATCTGACGGATGCGTGGAGAAGCAGACGCGTGAGGACGCTGGGAGTTTACGGACTATATACCGACGCCCCCTAGCGAGAAATATTTGCTAGCGATTAGAAAAAATCGAGAAAAAACAACGAGAAAAATGAAGATAGTACATAAAGAAAATTATAAAAGGAAACAAAATTATTGAAGCTTGCGGCTATGCGGTTTACTTATGTTTCGGCGCAGTGCGCTCGGAAAACGAGAGACGAGCGAGCGATGTGTTTACTGCGCTATGCATTTAATGCGCTCAACCTAACGCGCCGATTTTTAATTTCTTATCTCCCTTATAATTCGCTCGTCTGTGGCAACTCGTCTGGTCCAATCTGTAGCAACTGTGACTGTTGCAGGAAGGCGTTCGCGGCGGCGGCCAGGGTGTGGCAGCAGGCGATCAACGAAGGTCGCAGACGAAGCGTGCTGACGTTCGCCTCTGTGCCGCCAGGTGGCAGCGCCGACTTCCGTCTCAGCTTCGAGAAGGGACAGCATGGCGACGACCAGCCGTTCGATGGACCGGGAGGAACGTTTGCGCATGCGTTCTTCCCCGATGATGACACCCACCACGCAGTACGACTTGCTGTTTGACCGTTAACTTCCCTCCCCTTTTTCTCTCTGTCTTTCTGTTTCTTTCTCTCTCTCTCTCGCTCTCTCACGCACACACACTACGCGCGCGCGCGCGCACACACACACACACACACACACACACACACACACACACACACACACACACACACACACACATTCGTGTCTATTGGAGCTATTAGTTGCTTTGCTCTGCGGCAAAACATACATACTACATGTATATAGATTTATTCATGACACAATCATGCAGTCAAGAAACGCAGAAACGTTGACAGTTGTCCATTTTTATTATTTGGTCCATTCATCTATAGGCAGGGTGGTAGTTTTGTAGATTCAGCTGGTCTGATGCCACGCATAACGGGTCGCTGTGCATGCTGTCTAGCTACTGCTGCACTCTGCCGCAGCAGCAGTAACAACTTTATTTGTATTTTTAGCAGTATTTATTTGATTTTTAATCTATATAATGATCGATTAAAATAACGTTATTTAATTATTTTATTTATTTCCATGCATCCATGCATCCATGCATATATGCATCCATGCATCCATGCATCCATGCATCCATGCATCCATGCATC
>NW_014577152.1:137971-144531 GCF_000485595.1 Priapulus caudatus
GAGAGAGAGAGAGAGAGAGAGAGAGAGAGAGAGAGAGAGAGAGAGAGAGAGAGAGAGAGAGAGAGATAGAGACACGCCGCGCGCTAACTACCAAAGATACGGCGCAATATTAACTGCGCTGATGACAACCCATCCCACACACATAATTAAAGGCCCATGACGAAGCGCCATAATATGTCACACTATATTATAGTGTAGGCTGAACACTGCGAGCGCCCTCTAGCGTATGCCAGACACTCCAAGCGCCCTCTAGCGTACGATATACACTTTGAGAGACCTCTAGTGTAGGCCGAATACTGCAAGCGCCCTCTAGCGTAGGTTGAACATTGCGAGCGCCCTCTAGATGTGGACGAAAGTGTATCCAAAGCCAAGCGCCGATATTTGACACAATGTGTGGATTTAAAAATAGATATTCCACAATAGATATAGACATATTTTAAGACAGATGAGCAACTGCAGATAAAGGCAAGACTAAAATAGACAATATTTTTAGGTTCTCTAGCACCTTCATTAGAACTTTGTACTTACTTTTTTTTTACGCACCAAGAATGCTAATGTGTTATAGTACGTGTGTATCTGTGTGCGTGTTACTATGTTCATTGGGTTTGTATTAGTAAGTATTGTTTTATTAACGCCTTATTAATTGTTTTGTTTTAATAATAATTTGTTTTATTATTATTATTTGTTTGGTTGCGTAGGTGACGAAACGTTACCTCTACGTTGTGTCGCGAGTAAGGAGAGAAAGAAAAAAAGCAGTTTCGTTTCTAGACGCGATCACAATGTTACACCAACGGATAGCAGTTTTTAGATATTAGTTTCTTTATCACTTCAAACATGTTACTGTTGCATTGTATGTTAGATGTGTAGATAGCGTTGTAGTCTCGTGTAGCAACTTGCGTGTATGGCTGGCGGAAAAGCAAAAGGAAAGGAAGGCTGGCAAGATGCAGCTCACAAAGGAAAGCAAGCAAGTACAGACTTCGCACATAGACTTTCAAGCTCAATTAGTGGATTGATGTAGATTTCTAGCCAATACTCGTGTCGTGCATTCAACCATATAAACGCCATATAACAGAAATAAATAGTTCATCATATGCATATAATATATTGATTTGTTTTTTTTACATTTTCTGTTGTAAGTCAACTCTCAAGAGTACTCCTAAAAGCCTAGTCAGATCAGCAAACGACGGCATTGAATATTATACTCACACGCACGTGTGATGAGAACTAAAACGAGGCATATCAACGTGCGCACATGCACAGCGCCTGGCGCAGTAACGTACGTTCAATCGTAAGATTTTTAGGCCTACTGTTCTCTCTACTAAACGCTATGTTAACACCACTACGCAACAAGCTTTAAACAAAAATCTGCACCATATTGACAGTTTCTGCAATCTAACAATCATTGTCTGTGTCATCGACAGCCAGCGCCCCCTGGCGGTGCCCGTACGGGGGACGCCGCGTGTGGGGTTGCGCAACGGTAAACTCTATAGTCTGGCTTGAGAGCGCGCGAGAGACTGAACGCGCGCGCGCGCGCCTTCTCTACAGATACGTTTTGAAACGGCATCAAAGGGAAAATTATCATTTTTTCGCCCTTGTGTGTGGGAGCGGACGTGCCTCTGTACTAACGCGCGCCGACGCGCTCACGACGTCTCCCTCACCCTCCACGCGCATGCGCACTGTGGCATGGCCCCCGCGCATGCGCACTGACGAGGCGAGGGATGAGGTTAGCGACGCGTTGACAGGGGCGCGTCGCTCTCACAAGCATAGACATCGGAAAGACACTGTAAATATTTCAATGAATCACAGAATGGTTCGAGCAGCTCACAGGTGACGACCCCTTCCCCTCCTCCCTCGTGGCTCTCCCTTCCCCTCCCTCATTCTCTTCACTCTCTCTCTCTCTCTTTCTCCCCCTCTCGTTCTTTTTTTCTCTCTCTCTCTCTCTCTCTCTTTCGTTCTCTTGCTCTCACGCGCGCGCTCTTTTCACCCCCTCTCTCTTTGTATTCTACATCTCATCCTCTCTCACGCCCTCTCTCCTCTCTATTTGGCTATCCCTCCCGCCACTTTCTTGTCCTCTCTCATTCCACCTCTCCTTCTTTCTTTCTATTCACTTTCATTCTTTCTCTCTCTCTCTCTCTCTCCCATTCGCTCGCTCTACCCCGCCTTCTTGCTGCGTTCGGTGACCTTGCACATACGTTATCACAAAGTGCATAAATCGGGAGCCGCCAGCACTACACACACATAAACGCCTCGATCACCCTGCATATCAGCCAGCCCTGCATATCAGACACGCAAAAAATATCCGAAAAAACGTAATATACACAAGAAACAACACGGAAATCGTTGGCATCATCGAAGTCTTCCTGCAATTAAATATGACGAGAGGTGGAGAGAGATTCGCCGCGCCGTGAACTCGAGCTGCTCACGGCAACGACATCCTCCTGCACGCACCGGTTCAATACCCGGTGAAACACGCGGAATGCGTGAACGGCAGGTCGGTCGGTCGGGCGGCAACACGGATAGTGCTTGTCACTACTGCTGCTGATAATGATGATGGTGATGGTGACGTGAAATATAATCACCATCATTGTCGTCGTCATTATTATCATGATCATTATCATTATCATTATTATTATTATTATCATCATCATCATCATCATCATCATCATCATCATCATCAACAACATCATCATCATTAGCAGCAGCAGTGCGAGCGCACTACAAGCTGACCAAACGAATCTCCGGATGCACTTCGTATGCACGACTACAAACGGCAATCGTAGGAATATGCCGACGCACGCACGCACGCACGCACGCACGCACGCACGCACCGCCGCATCGAGACGAGCCGGCGAGCCGCGCGGTGAATCTCCCTCCACGTGTAGAATAATAAAACAATAAAAAAATGCACTCTCGAATTGCAGATTGCACCCAGCGATGTCGCTATCTAAAAGAAAAACCTTGGCTGCGCGCGCTGGGACGCTGGTTTTCCCACGACAAAAAAAATTAACACGGAATGTTCCAGTGGAATTGAACTCCAGAAACACAGATGGGCTCCCCACCCCCAATACTTCTCCCCTCGAACGAGCTAAAACTTAACTCAGACTCGCTCGACGCCGTAAAAACAGGCGGACACGCCCGGGGGCCATCTGCTTTTTATACGTTAGCGTCAGACAAATATTGTCGGACGTCGGCAAAGAAGAGAAGCGACGATCAGATTCGTAAGACACGGGCGTAATGGAAGCGAATTGGCAACAAGAAAAGTAAAGCGACATCGGAAGACGTGCTGCGTTCGTTCCGGTATCGCGCGATGGTTAAACAATGAAAACGTTTATTCGTAGCTCAAAATAAACCCCCGGCCCGTGTTGGGCAGTTGACATACTACGGGGGCAAAGCGAGATCTTTTTCCGACCGAATATTGAGAAAAAAACAAAGAACGTGGGTCGCCCACGGGCTCTGTTGAACTTTAGAAATAAATAAACGCGAATTTTCAACAACACGAATCGTGGTGGAAATCTTTTTTTAATTTCCACACGTTTTTTTGTAAGGAAGTGGGCACCGTGGTTCGCTGTCCCGATCAAGTGGCGCCCTCTGTCGGACAAAGTAAGAGACTATTTGCGCCTGAGTAACTGATTCTATGAAATGCAAGAATTACATTGCTGACTAGATTGATCTGACCTTTGTCACCAACGCGACCCCAAAAAAGGCCCACGGTTGTAATGGAAAGGATTGCTTCGAGAACACGTGCGTCCGTGACGTCCCCACACGCGCCCCGTGACGTCATCGCGAACACCCATTGACATTATTGCCAGCGCCACGTGACGTCATCGCATACGTCACGCGACTTTCGTTCAGCTGATCATCTCTGCAGGTTACGCCGGCAGACGATTCATCCGATAACCAGCACACACACACACACGCACACACACACGCACACGCACACGCACACATGTCGCGTCAGCACGGTTTCCGTTGAAAGCTCTCTACACACTAGTGTACAATGTTTTTGATTAGCGACATTTAATGCGATAAGGGGATACTCTTAAATTACTCTTTACACGCTTGATAGCCAATTTTTGTTTGGGTTTTCTTTGCTCTGCATGCAAAAATTATATTTCCCACTCCCAAAAAACTCTCATAAATAAATATCATACATTTTCGAACGAGGTCAAGACTACACCGTGCGCCGATAGGGGGCGC
The DNA here is from genome assembly GCF_000485595.1 of Priapulus caudatus. Classification (NCBI taxonomy): domain Eukaryota; kingdom Metazoa; phylum Priapulida; class Priapulimorpha; order Priapulimorphida; family Priapulidae; genus Priapulus; species Priapulus caudatus. The sequence goes on from NW_014577152.1 coordinate 142,169, forward strand.
ACGGGCCAAGGTCGATATTCCATGTCATTGCCACAGCCGCACAGACACCCCGGCCATCCCCAGACCCTCCGTGGACACCCTGCCTCCTTTAGCATGTGCTATTACTCACCGCTACCGGCCATCTCAACGGAAGACGCGTCCAAACGCGGAAAAATCAGTTTTTTTCAACGCAGCACACAGATTTCTCCGATCCCACACACCCTCCTCTCTGAACTGTGAATGCTCAACGTTGAAGACGATCTGTGTACAGCTCCCTCCCCCCTCCTCCCCCTCCTGAATCCACCCTCCTTATAGTCAACCCTTATAAGAACACGGGTCTCATCGAACGCTGTACAATCTCCCCCCCCTCCTCCTTGCGTCTCGCTAGCCCTCAATGCGATCACGAACGCGAGAGCAGCGCGCGCGATGTCTGAATGAATATTGCTTCGTACTTTGGTGTGAATGAATATATTACTGTTTTAGCTACTCGTCTATCGCCACCTGGCGAGGTGGCGCCACGCGTCATAGATTCGCAGTTCCAACGCGTGAATGCCGCAAAACGTCAACGCGACTACGGCTGTACAGGACTCGCGCCACCAGGTGGCGCAAGAGTCGACAAAAATACAGGGGGGGGGACCTATTTATTCAGTATAGTCGCAGCTATAGCCGCTAACTGAGCCCGAGGCCTGCTGCATCATCATGCAAGCATCTACGGCTCGCACCGTGAAAAATAAAGGGCTGTCCCCCTCCCGCGAACAAGTACACGACACGCCACCGTCGCTGCGCGATTCTCAACGGTTCCTCTTTACGACGATCGCTGAATGGAAATCATGAGAAAAATACTGCTTTGCGAGTGCCGTGGAGTAACTTCTGCAGAATTCCGAGGTTCCCAACAAGGAAAGGCAACGTTACTTATCGTCACGGCACTCTGGTTATTGGCGGAAGACTGACGTGTCCGGAATGAGTTAACCCTATCCCCCTTCTCCCCACACACGCACAACCTGGAAGGTAAGGCAGAAGTGCAAGGACTGCAAATCAAACCTTCAATTTCACCCTTTTCAACCTTCAATGGAAAACTATTATCTTGTGTGCCATTCCTCCCCCTTTCTCTCCCTCTCTCTAACACTTCCCTAGGTGCCGAACACGCCTTCGTATGCAGACACGCAGGCTCGCACACGTACACATTAGCCGACTCTCTCCTTCGCCGTAACAAATGCACTCCTCTACACTCTAACCTGTCTCTCACTAGATATTATACACTAACCACATTGAGACCGCGTTACATTGAGACCGATTCCTTCTAGGGGCGCAGTCAGATGCACCAACGACAGGTCCACGTTAGAACTATCGCATCATCCAAGACGAAAAACCGCGATCGCGACATGTCGTTCCACCACCACACGCATAACAGCGACGACGCATCGGACGAACGCCGCCTAGTTGTGTGTTCCCAGCGGCGACCGATGGAATCCTTCCAGGCTTTTCCAGGAACATTCCCAACGTGATAAGCTCCCACCCTCTGCGTCGGACGAATCTCCCCGGGTCAAAGGGGAACCGGAAAACATCCCACCGGGAAACATCCTATCGGGATGACTTCCGCATGTGGATGCGCCGCGCTCCCGTGACAAGGCGGCGCACAGGAAGCTCCTCTCTCGACGTTGCCATGACGACAAGGGCGGACGACGGATCTCTGTGCGAGGAACGTGTGCGTGTCCACGGTGTGCGAAGCTTTCTCGCAGTTCCTACGACTTGCGGCTGTTCGTTCATCCTCGGCATGTTCAGCAGACGACGTAAGGAACAACCGTGGTTCGGAGAAGGAACAACCTGCACGTTCCGAACGTAATGGAAGAACAGTCAAGGTTCGGAGAGGGAACAACCTGCACGTTCCGAACGTAATGGAAGAGCAGTCAAGGTTCTGAGAGGGAACAACCTGCATGTTCGGCACACGGTGGGAGGAACTCCCGCAGATGGAAGAATGGTCGTGGTTCTAAGGGAACAACCTAAATGTTCAGCACCCAATGGAAGAATAGTCACGATTCGGAAAAGGAACAACCTGCACGTTCAACGCACAATAGAAGAACGATCGTGGTTCAGAGAGGGAACAACCTGCTTGTTCAGTGCACAACGAGCTTACTGATGGAGGCGGGCGGGTGGGGGAACGCGCGTAAATGAAGACGTCAGAAGGAAGACACCGTGACGCGCCGCTACAGCGGCAATAACTGCTGAGTGCAGCGCGACCACACAGAGGGACCAGGGATAACAGCTCTCATAAGCTGACGAGTGGATGAGGATCCTGAGGAGGAGGAGGAGGAGGAAGAAGAGGGAGAAGAATGAAGAGGAGCACCAGAAGTAGTAGTAGTAGTAGTAGTAGTAGTAGTAGTAGT
>NW_014577152.1:144541-151308 GCF_000485595.1 Priapulus caudatus
AGGAAGAGAATGTAGAGGAGCATCAGGAGTAGTCGTAGTAGTAGGAGGAGCAGGAGGAGGATGAAGAGGAGGAGGAGGAGGAGGAGAAGGAGGAGGAGGAAGAGGAGGAAGAGGAAGAGAATGTAGAGGAGCATCAGGAGTAGTCGTAGTAGGATGATGATGATCATGTGGATAAGGAGGAAGAGGAGCAGGAGGAGGAGAGGCAGACATCGGTTGGCGGGGGTCTCCACGCGGCATGTGCGTACGCGCGCGCGCGCCGCGGGGGGGCCGCCGCTATGAGCTGACGAGCATGTGACTGTCGTACTTCAGCACGAGAGACTTGATGTGCGCCAGCTTGTGGTGCAGGTACTGCAAGCGCTTCTTCTGCCCAACGTATGAGTCATTCTTGTTCGCACGATACTCCTTACGAATTTCCTTCTGCGTTTTCTGCGGGTGGAAAAAAGAGAAGAGAACGTGAGCATGGATGGACGTGCACACGTATGCACTCGCGCCACACACACACACACACGCACGCACGCACACATGCAAGTACGGACACACATCTCATAATGATAATAGCTGCACTGCGATAACTGAATGTGAACTCACGTTCGAATTTATTAACCCTCGTGATGTCCACATCATGATATCAGAATGCAATACATCAGCACGCACGCACGCACACGCACAAACACGCGCACGCATGCACGCACGCACACGCACAAACGCACGCACGCACGCGCACAAACGCACGCACGCACGCACGCACACAAACGCACGCACGCACGCACACACATTCCAAACCATGATTACAAAACCTCCGTCGAGGTCGCGCGGACAGCCCCCCCCCACCCACGCCGCGACTGTGCGCGTGGCGCCCCCTGTTGTGTATCTCACCAGGTATTCGGGGCTGCCCTTCAGACTCTCCTTGAGCTTGTCTTCTAGCTGAGCGAACTTCTTGGAGACCTTGTCGATCGTGGCGTGCAGCTCTCGGTATTCCTCGTACTGCGCGTTGAACTCTGCCTTGTACTCGGCCCGCTGCTCCGCCAACGTGATCACCGTGTACTTACTGCAACAGACAAACACACGTATCAATACCATACGCACAGACACACACACGCACGCACGCACAGACGCACACACGCACGCACCCCCAGACACACATACGCACGCGCACGTATTAGTACCGCATCGATGTCTGTTACGATGCTATGCATGCGTGCGGACACACACACACACGCACGCACCCCCAGACGCACACACGCACGTGCACATATCAGTACCGCGTCGATGTCTGTTACGATGCTATGCATGCGTGCGGACACACACACACACACGCAGCGGACCACCCCCACCTACCCACGTACCGTTGCCATGACAACTCCGCAACATGTTTAGATTCCGTGCCATCCGCGACCGACAGAAGTAGCGACCCCGTCCCCTACCACTCGCGGGCGAGTCCACGAAGCGCGACTTTCAAGCGGAATTCGCTAATCTTCGTATAATTTCACAAAATCTTTGAATCGCCAAACAAACACCCAGCCCTCGTTCTCACTCCGAACCACCCCCTTCTACCCACATACTGTTGTCACGACGACTCGTTATATACGTTAAGATTCTGCGACCGACGTAATTTCACGAAATTTTCAAACAAAATTGTTCAAAAATAACCGCAACCACCCGGGAGACACTGCGCGCACGCGACCGACAGCAGGTGGCGCCGCCATCGCTCGCACACTCACGTCTGATAATCGGGGATGTCGGACGTGGACGTCGGGGTCGTGCGCTCGGCCGAGCAGCCGTTGTGGTAGTTCTCCTGGCTGCCCTCCTGGCTGTCCGGCGACGCCGTGCGCACCTCGCCCGCCGGCTTCGTCGACGTCACTTTGGCGCTGGTGCTGACCGTCGTGCTAACCGCTGCGCCGCCGCCCCGCCCTCCCCCGCCGCCTCCCCAGGGGGCGGGGGGCGTGGAAGGGGTGGGCCCGCGCTGGTGCGGCCAGCCGGTGGCTGCCCCAGGGACGAGCCGAGATTTCTTGCCTGCTCGGCTGCAGGTGCGCGACTACCGGACACGGTCGCTTCTGCGGACGAAAGGTGAAAGCACAAATATGCCGTGGTTAGAAGTCCGAAGCGTAACACAGGCGTATGCACGGCAGCGCACGCACGCACGCCACACGCAACGAACGGCATCACGCAGCCAACGCCACGCCACACTACACACAACACACACAGCTACCTCTCCTCCCCCAGACAGCAACATCACCATCACCAAACAGTAGCCGGCCAACCTATCAACAACAGTAGCGCCGCACCTACCTCGGACAGCAGCCTGGAGGGGGCGTGCGGGCCGCCGGTCGTGCTGGAGGGACTCGTCCTCACCGTCACGCCGGGAGATTTCCTCTCCACCCTAGAGGGCGACACAGTCGGCTCGTGCTCGCCACCTGCTGGTGGCGTCAGATTCTGCGGCATGCGTCTGCGGCAGAAATGCTGGCCGTTGAGCGCAAACGCGATGGACGAATGGAAAGATAGTACGCATTAAGTAGTTCGTTAAAAGTGACGGCCTCACTTTAAAAAATCTAGTGGTGGAGCGTCTCTTGACTAGGTTTTTACCTGCATTTTTATTTTGTCTTACTTTGCACTGTCCCTTTGTGACCTTTTACCACATATGTAAGCACCTGTGTTTACATGTATATGTATGTATGTATCTGTGTATCATGTATACCAATTGTAAATAATCTCAGAGATTTATTTACACTCAGTGTAGATAGGCCGTACCGCTGAGCTAGAGCAACAACACACTGGTACAGGAGGTTGACCCCCTCGCTCCGCCGACCCCACCTAACCCCCCCCCGCCATTCAACTACTGCCCACGGTTTAAACCCTCATAAGCTCAACGCTTTCACAGTGCGACCCCCTGCTCCCTTCCTCCACTGTGTGACCCCAGGATCCCCCACCCCCACCCCGACCCCGCTTACCCCCACCCACCACAGTGTGGGACCCTGTTGACTCCTGCCCCGCCATGCAACCCCCGCGCCCCACCCTCTTGAGCAACTGCCTTGCCGTTTCCGTTTAGAAAGCGCCAGCTGGGCTGCGACGTCGGTCTGGCTTAGAGGCCTGGCGCGGAGCGAGTAGATGTGTCCTTCATGAACGGCGCCCGTCTGCCGACAGTATTCTGCTAGCACGTTCTTGTCCTTACCTCCCTAATCCCGTCTTGCACGACAAGAAAAACGGGAAAAATTAAAAACAAAAAAGTCCCGTCTGCAAACACACAAAAACAAGGCCGATTTCATTTTCTTTCGACGTTCCCGACTGGGCGGGGCGGAGCGGGCGGCGCGGGTGTGGGGCGGGGGGGGGGGGGGGGGTGACGGTCGCGGAGACCGGGGGCGGGGGCCGGGCGGGGAGGGGCGTGACGTCACATGACGGCGCAGTGCTGTTAGCCGCACATTATTCGGCAGCGCGACTGGGGGATAGCGCACCATGAAAAGGCATGTGGTCGCGCGGCGGCGGGCCACCGCGTCGGTCAGTGAGGGGGGGGGGTGCGGCGGCGATCACGCTCGGCGGCCGGTACAATCGGGCTTGGGGTGCGGTGGCGGAGGGGGGGGGGGAGGGGTCGGGGCCGGGGCGCGCGCCCAAGCGGAGTGGCGCGGGGCGGCAGGGGCCGGCGCCGGGGGCCGCCGGGGGGGGCCGGCGCCGGGGGGCGGCGCCGGCGGCCGGGGGCGGCCGGGCGGGCGGCCAGCCAGGCGGGCGGTGGCCGTGGGGGGCCGCCGGCGGGCGCTCGTCACCGCAGTGCGCAGAGAGATTCGGGCAGACGATTCGGGGAAAATTCACGGGGCTCGGGGTGCGATTAGGCCCCCCGCAAATGCCAAAAAGAGCCCCCGCCAATATTTGCATAGAGCTTCAATGGGCCAAACCAAAATTTTCACGAATGCTATTTTCATGCACGCGAGCTTTGAAAAGTAGCCCACCGCAAAATAAATTATTATTTTTTTCCCTGAGTGACGTCACTGCCTTCGTTGACTCACCCCCCCCCGCCGCGGCGCCCCCACGAAACCCGTCTGCGCTACGCTTACCTTTCATCCAGCCTTGCTAGCCCAGCTCTGGCTTGCGTGTCCTAGCGGACCTAACGGCTAGCAGGTGCAATCACTCTCTCCCTAAAATAGCAAAACGAGTGTACGTAGTGGCAAGCCCAGCGTACCGGCGTTTCGGACCCACGGGCCGGCCGCCGCGGCTCGCGAGCGCATCGCCGAACCGCCACAGGTGGCGCTAGCGACCTCGGTCCGGAACGAGCGGAGAGGAATCTACGCTCGTGTGATTCGACCCACATGCGCATCTTCGACCGCAGGTATAGACACCCGTAGGTGTGCATGCGATTTTTTCGTCCATCGATAGCAGCATCGGCAGAAATGAAACGGGAAATGCGCGTAACTATAAATTCAATATGCTCAATCCGCGCCCTTAGGGTGCGACCACACTAGGCCGATTTTTCATGCGCAGATCGAGCCGAGCGACGAATCGCGTGAAGTGTGTCCTACAGCTTAAACGAACTCTTATTTCGGCGAGCGTCGAGCCGGAGCGGGAGCGAAATCAGAGCCGACGTCTAAAGGAGTGGTTCCCGTGCTGTCCCGTGAACCGTGCGAGGAGCAAGGCGGATGTGGCCGCCGCGCCGCGGCTAATGGTCTCCCTATCACGTGCAGCGGCGGCACGAGCAGCGTATTAATGCACCCGACACACGAGCGTCGATCGCTTCCCGCTGCCCTTCTCCGTCATACTCGCGACGATTCGAAAGAAACGGCGTTCGCATTGCGTCGTCCCGTGTTTCTGCCTGCCGAGGATTTTCTCGAAAAAACGTATATTTACAAAGTAGTTGGCGTCAGTGGTGAATTCTTTTGTAGTCGGACGTGAACACTGCTGTCGATTCTCTCTTACTCTCTCTCGCTCTCTCTCTCTCCTCTCTCTCTCTCTCTCATCTCTCTCTCGCCCTCTCCTCTCACTCTCTCCCTCTCTTTGACTCTCTCTCTCTTTCTCTCTTTCTATCTTTGGCTCTCTCTCTCTCTCTCTCTCTCTCTTTTGCTTTCCCTCTCTCGATTAATATATATAATAATATATATATATATATATATATATATACATATAAATAAATAAATATATATATATACATGTATATATATATATCGAGAGAGAGAAAGAGAGAGGTGAGAGAGATGGTGGTGGTGAAAGAAAGCAAGAGAGCGAGAGAGAGAAGGGGAGAGAAAGAGCGAGAGATGGCAAGAGTCAGAAAAAATATGAGAGAAAAGGCTCCAAGGTTCCTCTCACTCTCTGCTCACGTGCCCTTACACTTCACACACAGCTACTCGCAAATATCCACGATGTGCACGTGGCAACCACGATAGAAGAAAAGCTAACTGCAATAGTCCACGCATGTTGCACCGTGGCCGACCACGCATAGAAGCAAGCTAGCTGTCAAATATCCACGCATGTGCACCGTGGCAACACGTATAGAGAAGCTACGCTGGCTCAAATATCTACGATGTGCACGCTGGCCGAACCACGATTAGAGAACGCTAACTGTCAAATATCCACGATCCGCTGCACGTAGGCCGACCACGCATTAGAAGAAGCTTACTAGTCAAATATCTCACGATGTGCACGTGCGCGACCACGACAGAAGGAAGCTTACTAGTCAAATTCCACGCATCGTGCCACGTGCAGCACCACCGATAGAAGAAGCTTACTGTCAAATCTCCACGAATGCTGCACGTGGCGCCACGATAGAAGCAGCTAGCTGGGTCCAAATCATCACGATGTGCAACCGTGGCCCGACCACCGATAGAGAAGCTAACAGCCAAATATCACGCATGTGCACGTGGCCAACCACGCATAGCAAGCAGCCTAAACTGTCAAATATCCACATTGTGCCACGCTGGCTCGACCACGATAAAGCCTAGCTGTCAAAATATCCACGATGTGCACGTTGGCAACCAACGATTAGAAGAAGCTTACTGTCAAATCAATCCCACGCATTCGTGCCAACACGTGGCGCAACCACGATAGAAGAAGCTAACTGTCAAATATCCACGATGTGCACGTGGCGACCACGATAGAAGAAGCTAACTGTCAAATATCCACGATGTGCACGTGGCGACCACGATAGAAGAAGCTAGCTGTCAAATATCCACGATGTGCAACGTGGGACCACGATAGAAGCAAGCTAAGCTGTCAAAATATCCACGATGTGGCACGTCGGCAACCACGATTAGAGAAGCTAACTAGTGCAAATATCCACGATGTGCACGTGGCGACCACGATAGAAGAAGCTAACTGTCAAATATCCACGATGTGCACGTGGCGACCACGATAGAAGAAGCTAACTGTCAAAATCCACGATGTGCACGTGCAACCACGATAGAGAAGCTACACTGTCAAAATCCACGAATGTGCACGTTGGCGACGCACAGAGGTAAAACAAGCTAGCCTGGTCAAATATGCCACTCGATGCTGCACGTGGCAACACGATAGCATAGCTAACAGTCAAATATCCACGCATGTGCACGTGGCCCGACCACGATAGAAGAAAGCCTAACTGTCAAATATCCCACGATGTGCCCCACGTGGCCCGACCATTGACAGAAGAAGCTAGCTGATCAAATATCCACGATGTGCACCGTGGCGAAAACCACGACTAGTAAGAAGCCTAACTGTCAAATATCACGATGTGCACGTCGACCACGATTAAGAAGAAGCTAACTGGGCAACATATCCAACGCATGTCACGTGACGACCACCAATAGAATCTA
>NW_014577152.1:151333-152547 GCF_000485595.1 Priapulus caudatus
CCATGCAACCCCCCGCCCTCACCTCTTGAGCAACTGCTTGTCCGTTTCCGTGTAGAAAGGCCAGCTGGGGTCGACGTCGGTCTGGTAGAGGCCGCGCGCGAGCGAGTAGATGTTGTCCTTCATGACGGCCGTCTGCGACAGTATTGTGCTTAGCACGTTCTTGTCCTTCTCCCTAATCCCGTCTGCACGAAAGAAAAACGGAAAAATTAAACAAAAAAGTCCCGTCTGCAAACACAAAAAAACAAGGCGATTCGACGTCCGACGCGGTGACGTCGCGACACGGTGACGTCACACGACGGGCGTGTGTCACATTATCGCGCGCGACTGATAGTGAGCCATGACAAGCATGCACAAGATTTACAATGTGTGACGCGCACGCGCAGAGAGATCGGGCGGACGATTGCAGCGACGTCAGTGAAAAAAATTCACGGGGGCTCGGGGCGATTTAGCCCCCCGAAATGCCAAAAAGAGCCCCGGAAATGCCAAAAAGAGCCCCCGTAAATTTGCATAGAGTTCAATGCAAACCAAATTTTAGAGTGCTATTTTCATGCACGCGAGCTTGAAAAGTAGCCCCCGAAAAATAAATTATATTTTTTTCCCTGAGTGACGTCACTGCTTCGTTACTCCCCCCCCCCGGCCCCGCCCGCGTCCGCGCTAGTTACCTTTCATGAGCCTTGCTAGCAGCTCTGGCTTGCGGTAGGACCTAACGGCTAGCAGGTGAATCACTCTCTCCCTGAAAATAGCAAAAACGATGTGTACGTAGGTGGCAGCAGCGTACGGGTTCGACCGACGGGCCGGCCCGATCGCATGAAAAATCGCGTAGTGTGTCCACAGCTTAAACGAACTCAATTTCGGCGAGCGAAATCAGAGCGCGAGCGTCTAAAGAGTTTCCCGTGCTGTCGTGAACGTGCGAGGAGCAAGGCGGATGCGGCGCGCGCGCGGCTAATGGGTGAGCGGCGGCACAGAGCCGCAGGTATTAATGCCACCCGACACACACGCGTCGATCGCTTCCCCGCTGCTCTCGTCTCGCCGACGATTCGGAAATAAACGGCGTTCGATTGCGTCGTCGTTTTTTTGCCCTGCGCGATTTCTCGAAAAACGTATATTTTACAAAGTCGTTGGCGGTCAGTGGTGAATTTTTTGTAGTCGGTGAACACTGCTGTCGATCTCTCTCTTACTCTCTCTCTCTCTCTCTCTCTCTCTCTCTCTCTCTC
>NW_014577152.1:153970-155211 GCF_000485595.1 Priapulus caudatus
TCTCTCTTATATATGTATTAGAGCTGTGAGTGAGTTGGCTTCTCATATCGTGGTGCCATGCACACATCGTCGGAATTTGACAGTTAGCTTCTTCTATCCAAGGAGCTAAATATAACAAGGAGAGGAAGCGGATTGGCTGTGTGCTTTTTGCTTCAAGGGCGCCATCTATGGACCATAATCAGCTGAAACGGCTGTGCAGACCGAACCCAGAGACAATAGTACACTAATCTGTTCTAGGGTCTCAGCCGAACCCAAATTTGGGCCGGATATGGCGCCGCTTCCTCTCCTTGTTATATTTAGCTCCTTGGATAGAAGAAGCTAACTGTCAAATTCCGACGATGTGTGCATGGCACCACGATATGAGAAGCCAACTGACTCACAGCTCTGATATATATCGAAGAGAGATGTCCTCGTAAATTTCAAGTCGAGCAAAACCGAAATGGCGGCGTAATGTAAGAATGCAATAACGTAATCGTGACAAATTAAAAAATGACATAGAAAGAATGAAGGAGGATGGCGGGAGAGAAAAAGGCAGGCAGAGAGAACTGACAGACAGACAGACAGACTGACAGACAGACTGACAGAGATGCAGACAGACTGGCAGACAGACAGACAGACAGACACACACATATAAACAGCAGGGTACGTATATCTACCTATACGGCCGCTTCATCACTTCAGAGTTTTGCGTGCTCGCTCGCTGGAAACTGTTACTTGGTGCACTTGGTCGTGAGCTGAGCGCCCCCTGCGGGGCGGAACTGAAGTTGCCGGTCGGCCGAGAGTTGGGCGGCGCGCCGGGCGGGCCGTAGCCGCTCGGCGACAGAGTCATGTTCGTCTTGTGCGACGATATTGCACCAGAGTTTGAAGAGAGCAGCACACCGCTGGACATCTCCCTCGGCTTCTGGGGAGGTATCACGGAATTCGGTTTCTTGGTCGTAATCTTTCGGCCGTTGTAGAGTCCGCTCGCCTTTATCACTTTTGCGCTGCAGAACAAGACAATATGCTACAATGTACAATCGATAATGAAAACAATGATGACACCGACAACGACGATAATTATGACATCAATGATGACGATAATAATGTTGTCATTAATGTCACCAATAATGACAATAATTATGATATCAATAATGACGATAATAATGTTATCATTAAAGGGACAGTAGCCTCTAGGATTTTACTGCATACAACTGTACTTACTGTATAACAAATCGTCTATACCCACACGTATTTGTTACCAG
>NW_014577152.1:155807-157875 GCF_000485595.1 Priapulus caudatus
GCGGGAGGAGGCTGGAGAGTGGGAGGAGGCTGGTGAGCGAGAGGAGGCTGGAGAGTGGGAGGAGGCTGGAGAACGGGAGGAGGCTGGAGAGCGGGAGGAGGCTGGAGAGTGGGAGGAGGCTGGAGAGCGGGAGGAGGCTGGAGAGCGGGAGGAGGCTGGAGAGTGGGAGGAGGCTGGTGAGCGAGAGGAGGCTGGAGAGTGGGAGGAGGCTGGAGAACGGGAGGAGGCTGGAGAGCGGGAGGGGGCTGGAGAGTGGCAGGAGACTGGAGAGCGGGAGGAGGCTGGAGAGTGGGAGGCTGGAGAGTGGGAGGAGGCTGGAGAGCGGGAGGAGGATGGAGAGCAGGAGACTGGAGAGCGGGAGGAGGCTGGAGAGTGGGAGGCTGGAGAGTGGGAGGAGGCTGGAGAGCGGGAGGAGGATGGAGAGCAGGAGACTGGAGAGCGGGAGGAGGCTGGAGAGTGGGAGGCTGGAGAGTGGGAGGAGGCTGGAGAGCGGGAGGAGGATGGAGAGCAGGAGACTGGAGAGCGGGAGGAGGCTGGAGAGTGGGAGGCTGGAGAGTGGGAGGAGGCTGGAGAGCGGGAGGAGGCTGGAGAGTGGGAGGAGGCTGGAGAGCGGGAGGAGGCTGGAGAGCGGGAGGAGGCTGGAGAGCGGGGCCGTAGTCCGGGGTCCTGGAGAGCACTCACCAGGCTTTCTTGCTTTCCTCTTCTGCGATGGATATCTTCTCCTTGGTCTGCATGTAGACGTCGTCGGTTGCCTGGATGACCATGCGACGCTGCGTGAAGCCCAGCGACGTGAGGCAGCTGCAGGGAGCAGACGAAGAGAACACGGTGTTAGTGAAGGGATGCTCATTCACGCACACACACACACGCACTCACGCATGCACGCACGCACACAAACGCACTCACACATGCACGCACGCACGCACAGACACGTACACACGCACAGACACGCACGCACGTACACACGCACAGTCACACACGCACGCACACGCACACGCACACGCACACGCACACGCACACACACACACATACACACAGGCACGCAGGCACGTAGTTACAACACAATGATGGCCTGATATCACTATAAGCTCCCCACACTGCCCCCAAAAGCACCGTGTCTGCATTCATCCACTGTGTCCTTAACTGCACCCCCCCACCCACCACCAGCCGATCCCAGACTGACCTAGATTTACCTGCGCAGGTACTATACATTAGGCAAGCATACACGCGGCAGTGATGCCGTCGTGATATGTGCAAATGTCAGCAAATTAGCTGCTAACACATTATAGGTGTGAACTCCAAGCTACAGCCACAGCTACAGCTACAGCTACAGCTACAGCTACAGCTACAGCTACAGCTACAGCTACAGCTACAGCTACAGCTACAGCTACAGCCACAGCTACAGCTACAGCCACAACTACAGCTACAGCTACAGCAACAGCCACCGCTACAGCAACAGCAACAGCTACAGACACAGCCACCGCTACAGCTACAGCTACAGCTACAGCAACAGCTACAGACACAGCTACAGTTACAGCTACAGCTACAGCTACAGCTACAGCTACAGCAACAGCCACAGCTACAGCTACAGCTACAGCTACAGTTACAGCAACAGCCACAGCTACAGCTACAGCCACAGCTACAGCCACAGCCACAACTACAGCTACAGCTACAGCTGCAGCCACAGCTACAGCCACAGTTACAGCGACAGCTACAGCTACAGTTACAGCTACAGCTACAGTTACAGCTACAGCTACAGTTACAGCTACAGCTACAGCTACAGCTACAGCCACAGCCACAGCTACAGTTACAGCTACAGCTACAGCTACAGCTACAGCCACAGCCACAGCTACAGTTACAGCTACAGCTACAGCTACAGCTACAGCTACAGCTACAGCTACAGTTACAGCTACAGCTACAGCTACAGCTACAGCTACAGCTACAGCTACAGCTACAGCTACAGCTACAGATACAGCTACAGCTACAGCTACAGCTACAGATACAGATACAGCTACAGCTACAGCTACAGCTACAGCTACAGATACAGATACAGCTACAGCTACAGCTACAG
>NW_014577152.1:161306-166532 GCF_000485595.1 Priapulus caudatus
TATTCAGCTATATTTAGTTTTTCTGAGCAAAATTCTCGCAATGATCGTTTTAAGCCTACTTTAACTAAAAATAAGCAAGGAACCTAGGGTTATGTATCCCTTTAAATAGTTTTGTTTGTCTTTGATCGAGTTTCACTGATATCATATTACATAATTATTGTAGACAGAGACTCCCCGTCTTACAAGAAGTGTATAGAAATGTTAACACTTGATATTCACAAAGCACAAGAAAGTGTGACAGTGCCACAAGAATAAGATTTATTCAGGAAAGCTCCTGTAGTTAATAGAAATACACGTACGACAGTACACGGAGAAGTGCTGACGAATTACACAGTGCGAGTACAATTTACACAGCTATAAGGAACTACGTTTAGAAATATAGAAAGTTATTGGTAACATCGATTCTCTCGTTGTGAATGGTGGGAATTATATTTTTATTTATCATAGTCCTGTTAGCATTCAACGTTTTCGAGTTGTATGTAACGTTCTTGATCTTTCCTGTCGTGAAAAAGAAAAAATTGAGATTTACCATCAGAAGCAAATAATTTTTCCGTTTTCCTAATTTTATTTCCCAAGTTTATATTTGCCTATAATATTGTCACCTATCTTCAATAATGACGATGGCTTCAAATATAACATGTATAAGAAATATTCTGTTAAAGTACTACTGATATTAATACATTTGTACATCCATATAATACTCGCACACATAACTATAACACATTGTTGCCGCTGTACCGTATACAACACGCCAACACCGTGCTTGCTTCAATGATTGTTTCAAAATTGTGCTTATAAAAATGATTATACTTGCGTCATGGAATGCATCGACATCTATAACAGTAGAGCAACGACAATAAATCATGAACAAAACAAGTAAAGTGTCTAGATCTTTATTTCCAACATTATGCTGCCAAATTTGTGACCACCAAATTGCAAAACAAATTTGAAAATTTATTGTTTATCAAATTGTTGGGATATAGTTTTGTGTATCCCATTTGAGTACACAAACGGCACAAATACAAACACAGTTGCTCATATATCATGCTGCACGTTAAATGTGTAGATAGATCCAACAACGAAAATCTGCAGCAGACATAAATTCTCAATTTGACTCCTAAAATAAAATAACTATAGCCTGTTAAATACGAACAGTCGACAAGGTATATGTGGGCCGTTTTCACAGCTTGCGCGAGGATGTTACGCGTCGAAACAATGAATTCAATTATTTTCGGTGTATGTATATATCGTAGGCCTATACGCTGCTAACATAGTCGAAATATTCTCACTAAGAAAATATTCCTCGCTGAACTAATACATAAACACTATACCAAAGTACAGCTAGCGTTGACGGTTGGCATGTGTTACAAGCTAAATTATGTTGTGGATTCGTGACAAAGTAGAGTATCGTTGAGTAGAGATTGTATAGCTTGTTCAGATGCAAATACAATTTATAGCATACCTATAGTATGTCACGTATGCGACCCTAACCAACGCTAGCGACCATCTCTATTGCGTGAAACACCCCCTACCCCTCGCGTGACCGTGATATGCAGGTTCGGCACACCCCCTACCCCTCGCGTGACCGTTATATGCAGGTTCGGCATAACTAATCTGTTCTCGTCGCGTTAGCGTAACGTTACAGTGAAGACGCGTTGTTGACTTTGAACGCCAGCGAAAAATCTCTCCAGCGAACTTCAACAGCGCAAATTAACGGCCGTTATGAGTCAGTCACGATCACGCGCGGCGGTTGCGTTTGCAAGGGCACGTGCAATCGGACCTCGTTCGCTGTGCGGGTACTCGAGAAAAATACACAAATACGAACCTTCGACTTAATTGCTGACAAGTAGCTATGTAGGGTTACGTAGCGGCAGCATGTACCCCTGATACAGGAAGGCTCAGCTTACAGCGAAATAACACCTTTGTTAAGGGGAAAACGACTTATATTAGTAAAAGTTGGGACTGCTACTTGACGCCTGTAGCAAATAGGCGGGACTCCCGTTACAGGAACGTAGTCTTAATTTACAGCGATTTGGTGTAAATTAACACCTTTGTTAAAGGTAGGTAGGTGTACTGTAAGATGGGACTCAGTCACTGCTAATGAACGTTTGTTAAAGTGATTACATCACCGTAAATAGTAAAGGTAAAAAAAAATTCCCCATTTTTTCAAATGAAATATGTTCAAATCATTCTGTTTACTTTTTATGGATAAATTGCTGCATTATATTTCCTATTTTACTATATTGTTCGATGTAAACATACACTAGTGACTCATACGTATATATCAAATCGTCCAGGTTTTTTGGATTATCAGGTAAGAATTTTTACAATAAAATATAGTCCCGTTAGTACTTACTTTTAATGTAAAAAATGGCAACAAAATTTTTACAATATACACCATAGAAAATTCGTGACGTAGTCAATTTAAAGATTAGTAGAGCTCTGTTACATGAAGGTAAGAGCTTTGTTTCACAGGGGCAGACCCATGATATGAAAAAGAGGGTGCCCTGCGAACAACGAGGTTGTGAAGCTCGTGGTAGGGGTGGGGTGGGGTACCACGGGCCCTCCTCCAGAATTATTTTTAATAAAACCTCGTAGATGCAATTTCCCATGTATCTAACCAAAATTCGTTCAAAAAAGAAACATCCCGCCTGTTTCTCATTCAAACTTTTGTAGGGCAAAATCGAAGACGGGTGTGCGTTCCGGCTCCCCCCACCCCCAGCCCCTGAATCCGTGCACGGTTACAGTAAGGTAAGACTCCCTTCTAACAGGCAGGATAAGTCACGGCCCGTGATCGGCATGGTTACGTACTCAGCCGACATGTTCTGAATGCACTCCACTCCGTCTCCAAGCAGTGACATCGTGAATTCAAAGTTTCTGACGGAGCATCCATCGCCGGTTACTGGTGGAACTGGTAGACTTATCACCTGAAACAAGAAAAACAGACAATGTTTATTAGGAGTAGTAGCACACGCACAAAGCGGTTTAACTGCAGCTATTAAAGCGATCATTGCGAGTTTTTTTTCAGCGTTTTTTAGTGTTTATTCTCACTCTCATGATGCCTACCGTTGTTGCTTGAATAACAGTAATTGTTTGAAATAATAATAAAATGTCTTAGAACCGCATGCAAAGACAAAATCATGCACGATTACAATTTTGCGTTCTCTTGTTGATTTTCGCTGTCATGTCTCGCACAGACGTCAACAAGGGTACAGTAATGCAAAAATCGCACCGGAGATATTTTTGGTCAGATGTAAACACAGAGGTGCATAGTAGCGTAACACAAACAAGAGTGTAAGTTGTAACCTCATAAATATTAGTCTTCAAAAGTCCTAGGGACCATAACGAAGACGGAGAGAGAAGTGGATCAAATCCTCGTTGCGTACCGCCAGCGAGAATACTTATCACACACAAATAGATGCCCCTTTGTTTTAATTATGTTCGCTTGTTTGAGACGCCATTTGTGATTTTTGAAAGTCCTGACTCGAAAAAATTTATTGCTGGTATGATGTGGTCAAATCAATTTTTCTATGCTATAACTGCATAAAATATTGGTGTTTTGAATGTTGGTGTAATCAGTGATATTTTTGCTGTCAGGTGAGACTATATTCAGCTATATTTAGTTTTTCTGAGCAAAATTCTCGCAATGATCGTTTTAAACGTACTGAACGATCTAAACTACTGCCACTATCGCTTTTAAAACACTATCGCTGTCGAAAAACAAACTCACAAATATAAAACACTATCTCTTTTAGTCGGAGGATGGCAGAGCCGGGGAGAGAGAGTTGTGAGGGTGTGTGTGTGTGTGGGGGGGGGGGGGGGGTTACTTTCCTGTCTCTAAGCAAAAGCCCAGTTCAACACTGGGTCAGATACATAACTACTAATCTCCCCACCCCCCTCCCCTCGCACACGCACACACGCGGAGCCGTAGAAACCAGTACTGCAATAGGCCCTAGTCGTTTATTCATGGCGCAGTCGCAGCGTGCCTGTCTACACCACCAGCAGCAGCAGCAGCAGTGCTGGCCCCTGTATGCCCTCCAGGAGCATCTGGTGACAACAACAAAAAACCAGTGCCTGGATAAAGGAAACCCATCACACCGCACTCTCTCTCTCTCGCTCGCACACACACACGCACGCACGCACGCACGCACACACACACACGACGAATGCACGAACAAATAGCGTCATAGTAAAAGATCCACCATGGATGATAGTAAAAGACCAACGGATGTCACGTCGTTCGAACGTTGGTCATGTTTTGTAAGAGTGTCCACGAACGAACAAACAACGTGATCGTAAAAGACCCACGAATGTCACGTCGTTCGAACGTTGGGCATGCTTACAGTAGAACACCCACTGCGGAACGAGACGGACTACGACTGTAAAGGGGGGCTTATGTCGGGCTTGCGAGTCGACTCGACTGGAAGCAACTGGATTTCGAGCAACTGGAAGCGATCGGCAGCGACTAGTTGCGTCCAGTTGCCCACTGTTCTATTCCGAGCAACTAGTGGCGGCCAGTCGCAGGCAGTCGCGTCGCAGTCGCAGTGAATTGCAGCCAGTTGCTTCCAGTCGAGTCGGCTCGCAAGCCCGACACAAGTCCCCCTTATGGATCGTGAACGATGAGCAGCACACACGCGTATATCCTTGACGTGTAAAGATAAACACGACGAAGAACAAAAGCTCGAGGCGGGTTTAACCCCTGCAGCTCTCAGCTCTAGTCGCACTCACGTACTGCCAGACGAACGACGGTGCGCACGGAGCGACAATACAATGAATTTACTTTTAATACGACGTGTCCTCGCGTGCATCACTAATGTATTCCAGCAATGCATCGCCTAAAGTCTACCCCGACTTTAATAGAGGGCTTACATCAGCCCACCTCCTTTTCAGAACAGTGTACCGTTCTTCAATAGAAGTCTACTCCTACTTTAATGGAAGAGTACATCAGTAGAATATAAGCCTACCCCATTTTAAGAACAGTGTACCATTCTTCAGAAAGACCTACCTCTACTTTAATAGAAGTCGACATTACTGTAGCAGAAACCTACCTCCCTTTTAAAAACGGTTTACCGTTCTTAAACGAAGCCGACCCAATTTAAAATAAGTATACATCACTGCCATAGAAACCTACCTCGCGTTCTAAGCGCATCTCGCTTTAATAAAAACCGACGTCGCTTTAATAGAAACCGGCGTCGCTTTAATAGAAACCGACGTCGCTTTAATAGA
>NW_014577152.1:166542-172871 GCF_000485595.1 Priapulus caudatus
CAGCTTCTCCCCCTCCTCCTTCTCCACCAGCTTCTCCATTCTTCCCCTCTTCCTCTCCCCTCCTCCACCAGCTTCTCCCTTCTCCCCTTCCTCCTTCTCCACCAGCTTCTCCCCCTCCTCCTTCTCCACCAGCTTCTCCCCCTCCTCCTTCTCCATCAGCTTTTCCTATCCTCCTTCTTCACCACCTTCTCCCTTCTCCCCTTCCTCCTTCTCCGCCAGCTTCGCCCTTCTCCCCTTCCTCATTGACATTCTCCACCAGCTTCTCCCCCTCCTCCTTCTCCATCAGCTTCTCCTATCCTCCTTCTTCACCACCTTCTCCCTTCTCCCCTTCCTCCTTCTCCACCAGCTTCGCCCTTCTCCCCTTCCTCATTGACATTCTCCACCAGCTTCTCCCCCTCCCCCTTCTCCCCTTCCTCATTCTCCACCAGCTTCTCCCTCTCCTCCTTCTCCACCAGCTGGTGTCTTAGCTGAAGTGGAAATCGCCATATTTGAGCATATATGCAAAGTGCGCATGCGCATACGCATCCTATATCATATATTTCGCAGGTCAGAAATTTCGCACACAAAGACGAGCTGTGATTAGTCGGGTCCACTGATCTCTATAATATTATAGAGATCAGTGGTCGGGTCGGAACGCATGCGAAGTGCGCATGCGCATAGGCATCCTATCTCAGATATTTCGCAAGTCAGAAATTTTGCGCTACACCTGTCTGAAGCACTGGTCTGAAGGTAGCGAACGGGTACCAGTCTACCATCCGGCTAGCTCCAAGAAACGGTATTGCTAGGGTTAGAATACTTAGGGTTAGAATTTACTTTTAATACGACGTGTCCTCGCGTGCATCACTAATGTATTCCAGCAATGCATCGCCTAAAGTCTACCCCGACTTTAATAGAGAGCCTACATCAGCCCACCTCCTTTTCAGAACAGTGTACCGTTCTTCAATAGAAGTCTACTCCTACTTTAATGGAAGTCTACATCAGTAGAATATAAGCCTACCCCATTTTAAGAACAGAGTACCATTCTTCAGAAAGACCTACCTCTACTTTAATAGAAGTCGACATCACTGTAGCAGAAACATACCTCCCTTTTAAAAACGGTTTACCGTTCTTAAACGAAGCCGACCCAATTTAAAATAAGTATACATCACTGCCATAGAAACCTACCTCGCGTTCTAAGCGCATCTCGCTTTAATAAAAACCGACGTCGCTTTAATAGAAACCGACGTCGCTTTAATAGCAGTCTATCTTTTCCTAAGTAGAAGTCTACCTTACGGCAACAAGAGATGTCTAAACTAGCTGCACAGTGGTGATCGATCTACTAGCGTCTAGCCTAGCACGGGAGACCTGCATGTGCTTGCTACGCCTATTTATCAAACTCTAAGGAGCCATCTACGGCTACCATGTCTTACTGATACCACACACACACACGCACGCACACACGCACGCACGCACGGACACACACACACGCACATACACGCACGCACGCCCACACGCACACGCGCACAGACACACACGCACGCACACACGCACGCACGCACGGACCACCCGTACAATGCCGTTGGCAGGTGATCAATCTGTCGCCGAACAGCAAGCCAGGCGATGTTATTACCTCCGCCCAACGGAGTTGGAGGAGGTTATGTTTTCGCTTTCGTGTGCGTGTGTTCGTGTGTTCGTGTGTTAGTGTGTTCGTGTGTTCGCGTGATCGATATTAGCGCGTCAGCCAGCGAGCCAGCGAGCCAGCCAGCGCAGCGAGCCAGTGAGCGTGTACATGTGAGCGAGCAGCAGCAACGAGCGGCTGCTACGAGCGAGCGAGCAGCAAGCCAGCAAGCCAGCGTGTACATGTGAGCGAGCAGCAGCAATGAGCGGCTGCTACGAGCGAGCGAGCAGCAAGCCAGCAAGCCAGCGTGTACATGTCAGCACGCTGGCGTATATCGTGGCTTATTCGTGTGTTCGTGAGTCGTATGGCGTATGGCGTATGTCGCTGGTGGAGGTATGCACTATCCGTGAGTGCACTCTGTCTAGTTCTCTCTGTGCTACTGCCTAGTGACGAGGAGAGACGTCATCGGTCATATAAGCTGTGACAATCTCACGCGCACCTTGGGCTTGACACACACACGAAACGCATAGTAACGCAAATAGTAGAGCTACAAGTCAGCAATTAACGTCGAACACGTATATTGTTGTTTATGAGATTTATCGCAATAAATAATAACTTTATCTTTAAAAATCCATGCATCCATCCATGCATTCATCCATCCATCCATCCCTTTCCATGCCATCCCATCCCATTCCATCGCACCGCATCCCATCCCATCCCATCCCATCCCATATCCCATCCCATCCCATCCCATCCCATCCCATTCCATCTCATCAAATATCATGCCATCCCATCACATCCCATGACATGCCATGCCATGTCATCGTACCGCATCCCATCGCACCGCATCCCATCCCATCTCATCCCATGCCATGCCATGCCATGCCATGCCATGCCATGCCATCCCATCCCATGCCATCCCATCCCATCCCAAACAGTAAAAAATAATAAGAAATCAAAAGATAAAAGACATTAAATATAAAAAATTAAAAGTAAAAAGTAAAACAGTAAAAATAATACATACTAAAGAGGTAAGTAAAGAGAAAAAAAGAAAAAAGGAGAAAATAAGTTTTCCAGCTGGGACTCGAACCCGGAATCCCGGTGTAGGAGACGGATGTTCTAGCGATTAGGCCATTAGCTTCCATTTCTTTCTTGAACTTGCCATCTATTGTCCAGTCCCTATACGCCTGTCTCATGTGACCATCAGCCACAGCTGTGATACGTCCGTTCATGAAACCTGACCAATCCCATCACACGTAAACTCGAGTAACGTGAAGAGCTATCACGTTGAAATAGTAATTTCTGGCCGGCATGTCGCCGGTAATCGTATATCACGGCCCTCTGCACTGCCGCGTATCAGTATAGATATGTAGCTGGCGTTGCATATAGTACGTGTGAAGTAGTGTACGCTACAGGCGAGCAGCGGCCGATGAGTCCATGATATTAAATACCACACACCATCTCGAGCGCTGTGATTGAGCGCCGGCACGCGTTGCCGGTCGTCGTGCGCGCTCCGTCAGTCATTGGCGGCTGCCCAGCTGTTTCATACACATGCTTTAATTAGCGTGTCTCCGACATCGCATTTTCATTCTCATTAGCCTTAACCTTTATTTATGTAGCATTTATATATATATATATATCATATATATAAATAATATATATATATAATATATAGAGAGAGAGAGAGAGAGAAGAGAGAGAGAGAGAGAGAGAGAGAGAGAGAAGGAGAGAAGAGGAAAAGAGAGAGAGAGAGAAAAAGAGAGAGAGAAAGAGAGAGAGAGAGAGAGAAGAGAGAGAGAGAGAGAGAGAGAGCGAGAGCGAGAGAGAGAGAGAGAGAGAGAGAGATCTCTTTATACCCCTTCACTCTTCCTACTATTATATTTTTATTTTGTTGTCGTTTTCTATATTTATTTTTTTTAAGTTTTTTTTTTTCTCTCTTTTCAATATGCTCACATGTACATTTGATTGTCTTGTATAAAAATATAGGCATAGCGGGGAACCCAGGGCGTGATGCTGCGAGCAAAGTGAATATTATAGATCGGATTTTACCAAGCACACGTGCTATCCGCCCGCCCCGCCCGGCTCCACTTTGAACATATAATAACGGCCGAAGAACATTATCTTGGCAGTGAACAGCGACCGACGTCGGAGCGCCTGTTTCATGTACATTAGCATAGCGTAATAAAATGTCTTGTTTAAAAGAAGTTTGGAAGATTTGCCGCCTTGTAAATAATGAAGTGAATCATTGGTATCAAAATTTTAAGTATGTAGTTACTCATGGGCATGTGCTTACTGCAGGTGTATAATTTCGACAAAATTGTATATGATTTAATTTTCTTTAGCAACATGCGCTCTTCTCCTTGATATTAGCCCCGCCTAACGTCAATGCAAAAGTACATCATTTCACTCAGATATTTCTTCCGGTAAATGGCTGAACGATGCAATATTTGCCTATAAATTAATATTGTCACCTATCTTCAATAATGATAATGGGTTCAAATATAATATGTATAAGAAAAATTATGTTAAAGTACTACTGATATTAATACATTTGTACATCCATATAATACTCGTACACATAACTATAACGCATTGTTGCCGCTGTACCGTATGCAACACGCCAACACCGTGGTTCAATTGAATGATTGTTTCAAAATTGTGCTTATAAAAATGATTATATTTGCGTCATGGAATGCATCGACATCTATAACAGTAGAGCAACGACAATAAATCATAAACAAAACAGGTAAAGTGTCTAGATCTTTATTTCCAACATTATGCTGCCAAATTTGTGACCACCAAATTGCAAAACAAATTTGAAAATTTATGGTTTATCAAATTGTTGGGATATAGTTTTGTGTATCCCATTTGAGTACACAAACGGCACAAATACAAACACAGTTGGTCTCATATATCATGCTGCACGTTAAATGTGTAGATAGATCCAACAACGAAAATCTGCAGCAGACATAAATTCACAATTTGACTCCTAAAATAAAATAACTATAGCCTGTTAAATACGAACAGTCGACAAGGTATATATGGGCCGTTTTCAAAGCTTGCGCGAGGATGTTACGCGTAGAAACAATGAATTCAATTATTTTCGGTGTATGTATATATCGTAGGCCTATACGCTGCTAACATAGTCGAAATATTCTCACTGCGAAAATATTCCTCGCTGAACTAATACATAAGCACTATACCAAAGTACAGCTAGCGTTGACGGTTGGCATGTGTTACAAGCTAAATCGGCTAACATCAAGCGTAAATGTAAACGCATAGTAACGCAAATAGTAGAGCTGCAAGTCAGCAATTAACGTCGAACACGTATATTGTTGTTTATGAGATCTATCGCAATAAATAATAACTTTATCTTAAAAAACCTACATAAAATATTCTGTATGTACAGAAGTCAACACTGCACCTGAAACTTGCAGGCGTAATCTGCATGTGCACTACTTTTTAACAAGCATATAGTAGTTTTGCAGATTAATTTCGTAATGTGCGATTCATATAGATTTCGCGACGAATGATTTGTACAACATGCGGCACTGAATATAATACAATGACAAGCTTTAACTGCCGCTTTTAATATATAATCGAAACTGAATACTCATCATGATCCTTACAACCATCAACCTTTACAGCACAATGATTTTACTCGTGGTCACTCGTAAATGTCAACAACACACAATGTTAACATCCGCTTCAAACCGACGTCTCTATGCCTTTAGAATGTATTTCCATACAAGCCACAAAATTACAACTTCTTTTCATAAACATTGAAAATTATATTCAGAGAGAGACGCGGAAGGCAGACAGAGAGAACATAGACCGACAAAAAGAGAAGAAGTGAAAGAGAGAGAGAGAGAGAGAGAGAGAGAGAGAGGAAGAGGAAGAGAAAAAAGGAAGAACTCCGAAGGAAAGGGGGAGATTTTCTTTGTATCTTCATAGAGATACAAGGTGAGTATCGATTTCAGCTCACGTTAGCTGAGCCTCGGCCGTACGTCGTTCACGTGTGTTGGCCGAAATAGAATCTTACGGACCACACGTATCCCGCTATCTCCTTCACTTTCGCTATATCCACATCTATCGTAAACGCGCCGAGTGGACAAACGCTGCGAACTTATTTATCGACAAGCTGTAACTAAAATGATATTTCTTTGAAATTATTGCTCTTGCAACTGGAGATAGACCGTGTTCACATTGACGGGAGCTGTTTCAGCGACTAACTGTCGCGGATATGATTACCGCGCGACAGCCAGACATCCTTGTGGTCATTACCAAGCAGCTATACGTCATTGCACCCAAAGCAGATGAGTATCATGATTGCATGGTCATTTGCAATCCAGATGAGACGGGATACTAGAGAAGCGTTGCCGAAAGGAGGTGTTAATCCAAAGCGCTGAGCGCAGATCTTGCGCGCAGTTCCGCGGCAAGGCGCACGCGACCGCGGGAACGTCCTACGACAGTATGCAGCGCTGGCAGCTATGGATCCGTGCGCCAAATGCATAGCCCGGCGCACGAATCCATAGCTGCCAGCGCTGCATACTGTCGTAGGACGTTCCCGTGGTCGCGTGCGCTTTGCCGCGGAACTGCGCCCAAGATCTGCGCACAGCGCTTTGGATCAACACCTCCTTTCGGCAACGCTCCTCTAGTATCCCGTCTCATCTGGATATCGATCTACTATCTATATGCAAACATTCCCTAATCGAATGTTTCACGTGCAGCT
>NW_014577152.1:172896-191785 GCF_000485595.1 Priapulus caudatus
GTTAGAAATGCATCCTAATATATGATGTTATATTTATATATGAAATGGAAGATATACATGTGTGGACTGATGAATGGAAAGATGAATGGTTTGTTAAGTTATTAGTTAAACATGTCGTTTAGCAATATCTATAAACTGTCGAATTTCTACAAGGATTTTATGGTAGTATCAAAACGTAAATAAGGAAAGCATTGGTCTATTTTTTAGTTGCCTCTGTCATATTTGAAAGACATGTTTATGTTGGGTGTATGAATGATGAAAATGAAATCTTCTGTGAAACCGGCCCCCTGGCGGGAAAACGGCCTGTGACGTAAGACGACGTTGTTGGGACGTTGCGTCGCATAGAAAAAGCCTGCATCAGTGTATGAGCACAAAGCTATCCTCAACTGTATTACAAAACTGTATTATGATTTAATGTTTGGAAAAAGTTTGCCGCCGAGACCTTGAAGTCAGCTGAAACGTAAACTAACCGTTCTACGACGAACGTGAATATAAAGTAGAAGAAAAACGTATTGCGTATACACTGTGTGCAAATTAGCAGGGTGTGGTGAAAGTAGACTAATACTTAGCAACTACGTACGTAGTGTAATTATTATGATATGAAGTCATAGAAGTTTTACAGCGGGCCCGTTACTCGTGAGAGTACTTTACTCAGTATCTTCAGTGAGAATTGTACTAAATATTTTGGCGAGAAATGAATGTAGTGTACGACCTGGATTGTATGACGACGTAATTACGAGGAGATGAACCCGATTGAACCCATTGTTTTGTGTCAATGGTCAACTGGTGTTTTGTACCCAATTGAAACCATCATTGTCAGAGTGATTATTGTAGTTTTTATAGATTTGAAAAGAATGGAAGTGAAAAGCAACGGAGAAATAAATGGAAATTTAACCGAAAAAGGAATAGATAAAACAAACAGAAATCCTCTTAAACTCATTAAATCTTGTAAGATCGACTTGCTACCCATGCTTTACCGCTGTCTGCAGTGCACACACTCGTGTTTTACGTACGCAGGAAATTTTCACGCAGTTCACGTTATGGAGCCAGTGGCTTGTGTAGAACCAGCCCGTGCGTTGTCTTGCCAACGTCACGTAACACTTCGGTACTCTATATGAACCAGGGTGATTAAAACTCCGTAGAAGTAAATGTCAGTTCGAAATTGGATATTTAGCAACCGTTAATTGAAATTGAAATAATCTTCGTTTCAAAAGGGGAGGGATTGTAGTGTTTAACCCTGAGGTCAGCTCAAACGTAAACTAAGTTAAGTAACCGTTTGACGAACGTAAACAGAAAGTCGAACAAAAACCTATTGCGTATATACACTGTGAGGGGATTGCCATGAGCTTGCGAATAGAGCAGCATGGTGGTTGGAGTGATTTTATTGTGTGAGGTACTGTGACTGTTTGAAGTTGAGGTTTGGCAATTTTATTATATTTGCACACGCAAATGTCTGACTCACTGACTGACTGACTACCGTCAAGTGACTAATGCAAACTAACCTAAAATGTTGACTAGCCAGCAGGACTAGTCACGTGTAAAATGGACTAGCCCTTAAAAATATCTCTGAGCCCTTACTTTTCTGAAGTGCCGCGCTGATGCTATACGCAGTGAGCAGAAATGTGTGGGGGGTTTTCCGGTGGGGGGGGGGGTAAGGTGGCTGGATGTTGGTTTTTATTTCAGGCGCTCCGACATGCTTTCTGCGAAATTGCTTGACTGTGAACATTTACATTCAGCATATATTCAACCGCTTGTCTGTACGATACTCCTAGGCGGAGATATTGCAGCGTAATGAAGCCTCCCACAGGCCTCAGTACAACAAGGCCCCATAGGCCTCAGTCGAACAAAACGGTATTGCGTATATACACTGTGAGGGGATTGGCATGAGCTTGCGAATACAGCAGCATGGTGGTTCGACCGATGTTATTGTCTGTGTGTATTTTTACCTGCAAATGGTCATCAGACTGAAAAGCAGTTGGAACAGCTCCAGCCGTCAGCCTCACTGCCTGGCCAGTTCGGTCGAAACAATTGTCCGTGAAATGCTTGCTGCAAAGCACTGAGGAATCACGAAGCTCGAAATGTTCAATGCGTTCAGTACAACAATATTGCCGTGAAATACCACTATTTGCCACTTTGTGCGTTGTACACTGTAGGTGTATATTAGCTGTGTATATATATACATATATATAGTTATCTATATATAGAAATACATATATAGTACTATGTTATATATGTGTATAATTGAAGCTCGAAATGTTCAATGCGCAGAGCTCTACTCCACTCTTTGCGCCGTTCTTCATTTTTGGGAAATCTGGTAAAAGAGAATGACATGTAGAAATGAGTGTGACTTCAATGAAATACAAATGAATGACAAATGAAGTTATGTCCATATCTGAGTAGATGATTTCGTTAGCGTGACAATGATATATCAGGTTGATATACCCATACATATATGATATATACAGTAATAACCCATATATAGTATATACCAAAAACCGAAATATACAGCATTATTTCTTGCTGTAACAAAGAATAGAAGGCTTACACATATGTGTGGCGTATCAACGTTGTTTGGTTTGTCAACATGCAGGAACACCTGACAATGTTATGTGTTACAGAGTTACGTGAAAGGAGCTAACGGCAAATGAGCTGTAATACATTTCTATGTATTCTTATATTATACAACGAAGCTTATGGTTTCGCTGCAGCTGGCGCTCGTTATATGAAGCCGCTGACGCATAATGAAATGAAATTGATAATAGAGCGTATACATCAGAGTGTAGAACTAGAAGTAGACGGTGTTGACACTTTTATAGATATTGATGTGCATAAAGCGGGAATGTTCTGCTTCGGCCATTTTGGCGAGAGTAAGGGTAATTTCGATTTCTGCGAACAATACAATTCCCTGACATATGGAATTCCATATTCCATATTCCTTGCCATGTTACTATCGAAAGTCAAGGCAATTGGTCTAGCTTTGGTCTAGCAATTGGTCCCTGCTTCCTTACTAATCCTACGGCATTATATATAATAGCATGGATAGCTAGGGCATTATATATAACATGGATATAGATACATATCAGATATATCTATAATGTAATATATATTGAGCGCGCAAATTCCAGCAACGCAAGTCACGTGAAACGACATACATGACATCGACGACGGACAACACAGTACAATGAAGACGATGTTATGCTATCACGTGTGTGTGCTTCCTTACTAATGCTAGGGCATTTCACAAAGAAACTGATCTCAATATCTGAATAGATGATTTCATGACCTTGACAATGATGCAATGAAGCAATGAAGTAATGCTGTAACGCTTTCATATGCGTGTATCTGCCAAGTTGAAGTAACCCGGGGGAGAATGCGAACGGAATGGAACGCATAGGACTATAGGACTGTATAGGACTTCTGCAGCGTTCCTGTTACGTCATCATCACGCAGCGGCTCAGGAGTCGTGACTTGTGGAAGACAGTCTTTATCACACACACTAAAACAAGATGTAAACACTGAAGTCATGACAGATTATGTTTACACACGAAACGTCGAATAATAACATTGAATGTGCAATGACTGGATGTTACTGTGCTCAATATATTGACATGAGTGAGTGTTACGATTGAAATGGAGTGCACGTCGCTGTATTGCTATGACAGATGACGAGCGCATTGAGAAATACCTGAAGTTATGAGACTTAATGTTGATTACACGTGATGAGTATTTTTAAGAAATGCCATATGATACGTAGCAAAGACGAAATAGACAGACGATTTGTGGAAAGAAGGATTTCCGAATGACATTCGCCGACACTGTACAGTTCGGTATCTTCAATTGTAATGACAACTTACATATGGGAAATCACTGTCGTTGCTATCACATCAGACATGTACGGCAGTGAGAAAATGCTAATGTTCAGCGCTTATCAATGACGACTTACCCCACTTCATTCAAATGCATATACTATGACAAGAAGTGTAAAGTTATGTCAGTTGTTCTGTAGTGTCAAACAGTCGATGTTTCATGCAGAACGACACATGACCTAGGACTTTGGCGTTGTGAGCTTCAATTCAATAGTGTTGATTGCACTGCAGCATTTCTTGTCAATTACGAATTGGACAGTACGAATTGTAGAAGGGAAATGAAAGGCAATAGAAGCTGTATGTACGCGCCGAAAGTGAAAACTCGCGTCCGTCATAGTGCATAGTCGTTCAGAAAAAGTTAAAGCAACAATACCAGTGGTGTTGAAGCTTCCTTCGCTTAGCCATTGATGTTGCTGGCATGATACACACAGGCAATGGCAACTCGTCTTGTGTCGCCAAATGTCGAAGTTCATTGGAACGACGCATATGCGCATGCGTTCCTGCACTGTCAACATGCTATAAGCACAGAAGTGAAACGCACATCTTAGTCATACAGAAGCTGCGAATGACAAGCATTGTTGATTTGTGGTTTTTGATTTCTCGACCATATCTTGACGATTGAAGTTGAGAATTGAAGAGAGTTTACGATACCAATTCACACTAGAGTACACTAGAGTACAGTAGACTAGACTGTGACTATACTATACTATATGCTACTAGACTGTGTATATTTATACCTGGAAATGGTCATGAGACTGGAAAGCAGTTGGAACAGCTCCAGCCCTCAACCTCACTGCCTGGCCAGTTCGGTCGAAAGAATCGTCCGTGAAATGCTTGCTGCAAAGCATTGAACGATCACGAAGCTGTAAATGTTCGATGCGCAGAGCTGTACTCCACTGTTTCCGCCGTTGTTCATTTCTGGGAAATCTGGCAAAAGAGAATTACATGTAGACCATCATATGCTATCACCTGCCCCCGCTTCGTGACTAATAGTACGGAATGAGAGAAATGGAGTTATGTGCATATCTGAATACATCATTTGATGACGTCGACAATTATATATGACATTTCGGAACATATATATCAGATATACGTTTCATTAAATATCTATTGACTGCTGAAACGACAGCAACGGAACTTGTGCGAAATGTAAAGAATGCACTGGCATTCATTTGGAGGAAACCTTGAGATGTTAAGGAATGACCTCAAAAATGGCTAATGACTGCCTTCATGAATTGTGATATTGCGGAAAGAATGGTTGTCGCCTATTGGCGCGTATTGCGGGGTTCATTCGCAGAACGTGTGCGCGTTTCCCGCTGAATTGCATGAGCCTACGCAATTCCGCGAAGTATGCTGTCCTTTGCATGCATTCATTTGCTGTCCCTGCTTCCTTAGTAATGCTAGGAAATGACAGAATTGCAGTTATGTCCATATCTGAATACATGATGTACTAAAAGGATACATGATACTGCTGAAAGTACAAGAACGCAACTTGTGCGAAACGTAAACAATACACTGGCATTCATTTCTAGGAAAGCTTAACATTTGAAGGAATCACGTCAAAAACGCTAGTTGCTGCCTTCATGAATTGTGATATTGCGCGGACAATTCTTGTGGCGTATTGGCGGTTATTGCGGGTTAATTCGCAGAACGTGTGCGCCTTTGACGGTCAATTGCATACGCGTAAAGAATTTGGCGAATTATGTGTTAAATATGGAAAGCCCTAGCCGTTATTAATGCACGTACGACAAATCACCACAATGGTTTGAACGTGAACTGACTAATGGCTATTTACATGTATGCGAATAATAGAATTCGCGCACATATTAAATGCGATATTCCATATTGGCTGGGATGTTACTATCGAAACGATGCGGTCATTGCGGGTTATTTCGCAGAACATGTCCGCTTTTGCCGCTGAATTGCATAAGCCTACCGAATAAGCCTGCCGTAGCCCTTAAGCCTGCCGTAGCACTTATTCATGCACGTACTACAAGCCTGCCGTAGCCCTTATTGCGCTTAGCCCTTATCCCTTATCCCTTATAGCCGTAGCCCTTATAGCCGTAGCCCCGCCGTAGCCCTTATCCCTTATAGCCGTTATAAGCCTGCCGTAGCCCTTATTCATGCACGTACTACAAATGAACACAATGCTTTCAACCTCAACTGACTAATGGGAATTGGCATTTGTGCAATCGAACAATAGAATTCGCTGACATCTGAAATTCTGTAGTGCATATTCCTTGACATTTTACTATCGAAAGTCTATTATTGGCTGTAATTGGCTGTATTATTGGCTGTAACAAACAATACAAGGCTGTAACAAACAATACAAGGACTATTATTGGCTGTAACAAACAATACAAGGCTTACAAATGTCTGGCGTATGAAGTATTGAAGACAGTACAATGAACACGATGTTATGCCATGACCTGTCCCTGCTTCCTTAGTAATCCTACGGAATTGAATAAATGCAGTGATGTGCATATGTGAAGACATCATATATATTTAGACATGATAATATGTATGACATATAACATAGATATAGTTATATATGAGAGATATATCATGTCATATATATGAACCGGTGAAATTAGACGAAGGGAAGTCACGTCAAACGACACACATGACATGGACGACGCAGAACACAGTATAATGAAGACCATGTTATGCTATGACCTGTCCCTGCTTCGTTACTAATCCTAGGGGATTAGACAAAGTCACTTCTCTGCATTTTTGAATCGATGATTTCATGACGTTGACAATGACATATAACATTCATATATATGGAATAGATATATATAACGGCATATATCTTTACTGCTATAATTACACGAAGGGAAGTTGTGGGAAACCTAAAGAATACAGTACGATTTATGTGCAGGGAAGCGTGATATTTGAGCAAATCATGTACGAAATTGGTAGTTAGTGGCTTCATGAATTGCGATAGTGCGTGGAGAATTGTTGTGCGTTATGGGCGCTTATTGGGAGTTAATTCGCAAAACATCTGCGCGTTTCCCGATGAATTGCATAAGCGTACCGAAATTGGGGAATTATTTGTGAAATATCGAAAGCGCTAGCCGTTCGCTGACATATGTAATTCAATATGACATCTTGCTTGTCATGTTACTATCAAAAGTAAAACCAATTCCTGTACACTACAACGTAAGCATATTGCAGCCACTGGAAAAGCCAAGGGTTTAGGAATAGCGGCACGATACTGAAGACTATTATTTGCTGTAAGAAACAATACAAGGCTTACAAATGTCTGCCGTATGAACCTTGTTTAGTTTGTGAACATGGATAAAGATGTGAGCATTTTATGTAGTAGACATTGACGTCGAACGACACACATGACATGAAGGACAGACAAGACAGTGTCATGAAGGCGACGTTATGCTACCACGTGTCCCTGCTTCCTTAGAAATCCTAGGGAATTTGCCAAATGCAGTGATGTGCATATCTGAATAGATCATATATATGTATCATATCGATTACGGAATTCCGCCTAGGAATTCCACCTACGGAATTGCGGGAATTATGCTGTCCTTCCCATGCATTCATTTTCTGTCCCTGCTTCCTTAGTAATGCTAGGCAATGACAGAAATGGAGTTATGTGCATATGTGAATACATCATTTCATGACCTTCACAATGATATGGAACATTTATCGACATCTATATGAGATATAGGTATAATTCCATATATATATCTAGTGCTAAAAGTAGACGAAGGGAACTTGTGCGAAACGTAAAGAATACAGTGGCATTCATTTGCAGGAAAGCTTAAGATTTAAATGAATAACGTAAAGAAGCGCTAGTTGCTGCCTTCATGAATGTTTCGCGCTGAATTGCATAAGCGTAGGGAATTTGGGAAATTCTTTGTGAAATATGGAAAGCGGTAGCCGTTCGCTGACATATGAAATGAGATATTACATATTGCTTGTCATGTTACTATCGAAAGTTAAAGCAATTCGTCTACACTATAGAACGTAAGGATATTGCAGGCACTGTAAAACGAAACGCTTTAGCAATAGACGCACTATAGTAAAGAGAATTATTTGCCATAACAAACAATAGAAGGCTGACGAATGTGTCGCTTACGAAGCTTCTTTTGTTTGTGAACATCGATAAAGACCTTCGTATTTTATGTAGTACACATTGACGTGCAAGGACACACATGAGATGAACGACAGAGAACACAGTGTAATGAACACGATGTTATGCTATCACGTGTCCCTGCTTCCTTACTAATCCTACGGAATTTCACAAATGCAGTGATGTGGATATCTGAATAGATCATATATATATGTACGCCTAATATGGATTTCATATAACATTGATATAGTCTAGACATATATATATGACATATATAGAATGTCATATATATGGACCGCTGAAATTACACGAAGGCAAGTAACGTCAAACGACACAGATGACATCGACGACGCACAACACAGTATAATGAACAGCATGTTATGCTATGACCTTTCCCTGCTTCGTTAGTAATGCTAGGGGATTTCACAAAGTAACTTATGTGCATATCTGAATAGATTATGTCATGACCTTGACAATTACATAGAACATTCCTATACATATATATGAGATATATAGAACGTGATATATATTCACTGCTGAAATGACACGAACACAAGTGGTGGGAAACGTAAAGAACACAGTCGCATTTATGTCGAGGAAAGCGTAATATTGAAAGAAAGCATGTAAACAGTTCGTAGTTACTGCCTTCATGAATTGTGAGATTGTGCAGGGAGAATTGTTGTGGCTTATTGGCGCTTATTGCGGGTAAATTCGCAGAAGATCTGCGCGTTTCCGGCTGAATTGCATAAGCGTACGGAATTTGGGCACTGACGTTTGAAATATGACAAGCCGTAGCCGTTATTGATGCACGTAGCCGAAATCCAGATAATGCTTTAAAGCTAAACTCACTAATGGCAAGTTCAATTTCGGCGAATAATCGATTTCGCTGACATATCAAATTCTATATACCATATTGCTTGGCATGTGACTATGCAAAGTGAAAGGAATTGGTGTACACTATAAGGAAAGCATATTGCAGCGACTGTGAAAGCGAACGCTTTACCACTACGGCGACTATGGCAATTACTATTATGTGCTGTAACCAAGAATATAGCGCTTAGACATGTGTGGCGTGTGAAAGTTCTTTTCCTTGTGAACATGCAGAAATAGCTAAGAATGTTATGTAGTACACAGTTACGTGAAAGCCGACAGACGATATCGAGAACGGACAAAACAGTATAATGAAGACCATGTTATGCTATGACCTGTCCGTGGTTTGTGACTAATGCTAGGCAATTAGAGAAATGCAGTTATGTGCATATCTGAATAGATGCTTTCATGACCTTCACAATGATATAGGACATTTATGAAATATATACACATATATGTGATATAGAGGTATAATTTAATATATCTTCACTACTAAAATGAATGCCTTAATGCCTTAATGCGTTCATGAATTGTTATATTGCGCGGAGCATGCTTGTCGCGTATTGGCGCTTATTGGCGGTTAATGAGCACAACATCTGCGCGTTTCGCGCTAAATATTTAAATATAAATATATATTATATTAAATAAATATATAATATATTAAACTGACTCATGGCAATTGGCATTTCTGCGCTAGTGGTAGTGCACAACTTCCCTTCCTCTACTTTTAGCAGTGTATATATATGCAATTATACGTATACATTATATATATATATGTCCTAATCTTATATACAAGTGTTAAGTTCATGAAATCATCTATTCACATCTGCACATAACTGCATTCTCTCATTCCGTACCATTAGTACAAGCGCAGGGACAGGTAATAGCATAACATCGTCTTCATTATACTGTGTTGTCCGTCCTGCATATCATGTCACCTTCAAGGGCCGACACATGTGTAAGCGCTCTATTCTTTGTTACAGCAAATATTAGTAATGAGTATAGTCGCGCTAGTGCTAAACCGTTCGCTTTCACAGTCACTGCAATATGCTTTCCTTACACTTTACAGACTCTAGACCAATTCGTTTAACTTTGGATAGTAACATGGCAAGCAATATGCTATATAAAATCGCATATGTCAGCGAAATATATTCCTCGCCGAACTTTAAATTCCATGGATTTAGCGCGAAACGCGCAGATGTTGTGCTCATTAACCGCCAATAAGCGCCAATACGCGACAAGCATGCTCCGCGCAATATAACAATTCATTAACGCATTAAGGCATTAAGGCATTCATTTTAGTAGTGAATATATAATAAATATATAATATATTAATATAATATTAAATAATTTTAAAACAGACTTTTAGCAAGAGCCAAGACTAAAGAAAAGTTTCATTTTTAGTACTAAGAAAGAGGAATTAATAGTAATAAATACTATCGAACAAGGTTAGTCAATAGTGTAACTGACAGATGCATGCCTGAGATGGTAATGAAGACTTCAAATTAAGACTTAAAATCAAATTAACAAGAGCAATAACATTATTTGGCAAAATGAAATTATCTCCCTACCTACCTACCCTATTTTATTCAAGGATGTAACCCTAAACAATGTTTTTGTAGGTCTTTTATCCTATTACAATACACGTTTCGTTCAGTTCATTCCCACGCATCAATTAATATTGGACGACGGTCGGGTGCACAAGACTTAATTTCTTCAGTGCGCGCACGACGGTCGGGTAAACAAGACTTAATTTCTTCACTGCGCGCACGACGGTCGGGTAAACAAGACTTAATTTCTTCACTGCGCGCACGACGGTCGGGTAAACAAGACTGAATTTGTTCAGTGCGCGCACGACGGTCGGGTAAACAAGACTTAATTTCTTCAGTGCGCGCACGACGGTCGGTAAAGAACTACTTTAATTCTCTCAGCTCAGCGCACGACGGTCGGGTAAAGAAGACATCAATTTCTTCACTGCGCGCACGACGGTCGGGTGCGCAGCACCTTTTATCATCACTCGGTAACCGACGGTCGTGCGCGCAACGACATTTCCATCACTCGGTACCCGACGGTCGTGCGCGCAATGCGATTTTCATCACTCGGTACCCGACAGTCGTGCACGCAATGCGATTTTTCATCACTCGGTACACGACGGTCGGGTAAATAAGACCTTCCTATATATAATGTATACGTATAATTGCATATATATACACTGCTAAAAGTAGAGGAAGGGAAGTTGTGCGAAAGGTAAATAATGGACTGGCATTCTTTTCCAGGAAAGGTGAAGATTTAAATAAATTAAAATGGGAAAGACGCTAGTTGCTGTCTTCATGAATTTTGATATTGCGCGGACAATGGTTGTGGCGTGTTGCGGTTATTGGCGGTGAATTGGGACAACGTGTGCGCGTTGAACGCTGAATTCCATAAGGCTAACGAATTTCGCGAATTATGTGTTAAATATGAAAAGCCCTAGGCCTTATTGATGCACGTACGAGAAATGAACACAATGGTTTGAACGTAAAGTGATCAATGTAATGGGAATTGCTATTTCTGCGAACAATAGAATTCGCGCACATATCAAATGCGATATTGCATATCGCTTGGGATCTTACTATCCGAACTCGAAGCAATTCCTCTAGACTACAACCTCAGCATATTGCAGCGACTGTAAAAGCGAACGCTGTAGCAATAGCGGGACTATACTAATGAGTAGTAGATTTGCTGTAAGCAACAATATAAGTACAACACTTACAAATGTTTGGCCTATGAACGTTGCTTTGTTTGTCAACATGCATAAACACATCAGCATTTCATGTAGTGAACCGTGACGTCAAACGACACACATGAGATAAAGGACACACAAGAGACTGTAATGAACAGCATGTTATACGATCACGTGTCGCTTATTGCATATTGCAGGCAGTGTAAAACTGAACGGTTTCGCACTATAGCGGCAGTATACTAATGACTATTATTGCGTCTAACAAACAATACAACGCTTACACATGTGTGCGGTATGAACGTTATTTTCTTTGTGAGCATGTAGAAAGACGTGAACATTGAATGTAGTAGACACTTACGTGAAACTATTGTAACGACTACTATTACTATTACTATTACGAGACTATTACGAGACTATTGGAACGTTCGCTCACCTATGCAAAGAAATCTTTCGTCCTTTGGACTCCTCACATGAAGAACTTTACACTTGCACGCAGTACACTACGGCCTGCCATCATATATCGATGGATGAAACATCCATGGGTATGTATATGAATTCGAAGGAAGAATGTGCTCTACGCTGTAGCTCTACGGTCTATGCATGAGGGCGATGATATGATAAGGGGGGGGGGGAGGGGGGGTGGACTCTGCTCTGGCTATATATACATGGTTTGTAGTATGACTCATGATCGGAAACACCACAGCATGTCGGGGTTATAACAGACATAGGCTGGTGCATTTCCAGCATAACGTCTTAGTGCGAATTCTCACTGTAAACAACGCATCAATCAGATCAGGCCTGGCCGTGTCCTAAAGATGCTGCGAGAATTTAGACTGGGACGTCACGATCCAGATAGACTGCATAGGTACGGGACGTTAATTTCGGCCAAGTATCTTTCGCTACCACTAAATTATAGTTAGTCGAGCGTGTGCAAAACTCTCCACCCGCGGGCGCTTGGTGCTGAAAATTCTCTGGAATAAATCCCTGCGCAACAGAGACCTCGTCCGCGCCATCATGGGACGCCATATGTACAAAATCGAGAATAAACTTAGGGGCGTTAAATTAAATAAATCAAAATCGGCTTTTCTACAATCGAAACGTAACTGCGCTACAACAACCAACAAGTTAGCCAATATACGAGTAATTTGCAATTTATTCTCGCCCTACTGCCAATAGCGCGAAAGCATTCCTGCAAGCGCCACAACTCCTCAATTGACTCGAAATTACAGGCCGATTTGAACCATAACCGTGGAATGTTCTAATATCAGAGGACAGGCGAATTGGATGAAAAAGGCGGCCAACGAGCGTGGGCGCGATTCGCAAGCTTCGCAGAGCGTATATCCGGGCTGGCAGAATCGTCGAGACGAACAAAATACAATGCGTTACCTCCGCTGTAGACCGCTACACTTAAAAAAGACTAAAATAAAATATTTTACAATAGATCACACAAACACCCAGGAGGTGCTGTTTGCCATAGGTGCTCAATTTGCCATAGCATGCCTTACTAGCGCATCTATGAATCGTGTCGCTTGCCTAGTCTCGTTCTTACAGCGCTATATCTCCGCGTGTTGCAAATGTTGTACAACTGACATACATAGGCGCAATACCGTCAAAGATGCTGCAACGCCATCAGAAAGGCTTATGCGTCTATCCAACACCAGCACACCCTTAACTCAACTTACTGATCATGCAATGTGCAGCCTAGCTAAGATCGCTCGGTAATATCAGATCCAGTATAGGTCGTTATCTCGCTATTCCCGTCTTATTTACCTACAACCACTTTTCACGAATGTACTATAAAGCCTCGGTGTCAGTTCGGATCAAACATTTCGTTACTATACGGGTTCTGCGGTAATGCATGTGTTGCCAATAACGCAATACGGGCTAACACTCCAGGTTATTCGTTCGGGATGACGCGAGGCAACACAAATTATTTTAGAATGGATATATAACATGTATATATGGAACGCACCACAATACATGCACTAACACGCGACGCTAGTCTAGTTTGTCGCGCAACACGAACTTTACATTACAAACTATATCTGGCAACATTATTTATTCTAAAACGCATGTGGTGCGAATGGTACAGACCCCGTTGACCGCTCGTGACTCTCCCGTCCCGCCGTTGCGTAGGTTTCTTCTACTTCTAGCAGTAGTCATTTTATTTTCAATATCAACAGTCTGTTCGTGGCGCACGTACGTACGTACGTACTCTCCCCAAGTGGAATGTTTATGAAAACCATTCAACATGCTTTCACTGCTCGTTTTCCTCTACCAAATCGCGCAGAATAATTAGCCCAGCACATATACAGACGTTTTGTCTTTTAAAACAGTGATATCATTATTGCCCAACAAAGCACACCACGCGAGGTCGTACTTGTCAAAACGCCTGCACGGCACGACTAAACCCTGAACCGACTCTTAACTTGGTTATTGCGACTGCCTGTCACACATAGTAATACATACTGTATGCTTAATTGAGTAAATGTCGGCAGTGCAACTTGAACGTAGATCTAACTGTGCAACGACATAAATTCCTACAAATTCTCACTATATATTTATTGCTTGGCCTCCTGCATTCACATGCGCACTTGGATCCATTTGAGGTGGACATCCGACGCACGCTATCGCTATGCTTATTATATACACATGCTAACACAATTGAGTATTTACGGCCGACTAAAATTCTCTCCACCGAAGCTACGGACGACGCCGACCAAGGCGCGCGACTCCGCTTTTGAGCCGAAAACTAAATGCCACGTGACATTCATGCGGCCCGCTAGCAGGTGGCGCCCTCGCTGTCCACGGGATGTGTCCGCAGCGCCGCCCAGCGAGAGAACGGAGAAGCTTCTGCACCGGAGTTAAGCGGCAGCAGTTACGATGTGCAGGTCTTGCAGCAGCGGATCTGGTAGGTGGACAGTCGGCACATGTTCAGCCGCTTGGCGAGACTGCGGTAGCAGTTTGCCACTGAAACAGACGAGTCACGTACAAGTTTCACAAGCAGAGAATTCACCAGACGGACGCTGATTTCGCTCTGATGCGATTACGAATGCACTTCCTGTGCGCACTATTTCTTATAGCATTTCAAAGCTTGTGTCAGAGACTACGTGTGTTTAGCGAGTGCGTGGTCTCATTAGACGCTACGACATGTATAATGATTTCTTCAAATAACATTAATATCTTTTACGACATTGGCCTGACTCTAGCAGCAGTCAGAGCAATTGTAACTCGCGAATAATATAATTTGAAAAAAATTCTCATTTTACTCACTCTCTGGTAAACACGACGGAGTCTGGCAAATTTTAACGACAGATGGGCGTGGCTTGTTACTACATTCTTCACCAGCGGGCTTCTTAGTTCCATACCACACGCACTGCAGTATCCTGCTCTGTAGGCCTGGCACGCCACACGTCTTTGTACACTGTGGCAGGCAAGACAGCGGCAGTTATGCACAGGCTCGGCTAATTAGCGTAAATGTAAGGGAGCTCGACAAAAACATGCTCACGCACGTACGAAAGCCCAGAAGGCTCATGCGAAATGCGAGATGCGAAATGCGAGATGCGAGATGCGAGATGCGAGATGCGAGATGCGAAATGCGAAATGCGAGATGCGAGATGCGAGATGCGACTTTATGTACAGCGAATCAGCAGAAATATATTCAGAGGAAATAAGATGCGTTAGCTCACATTTGCATTTGCCTCAATGCTGTTGTCTTCCCTGCCTGGTTCATTGTGTGTGGATCCTCTACCGTCAGAATTCAACTCATTGTCTATCTGAGTATTATCTTCTGCTTTCATTTCATTGTCAGTATCATCCTTTTCTTCCTACAATCATACATTTATTTTAAGTGAAAAGGCCCGCGATTAGTAAATGATGCATTTTACTCTCGATATATTTAAGTGACTGAAGATTAGAAATTGAGAGTAAAACTGTACGGAACGTTAAAGCTCGACGAGCAGAAAGTTTCCGTTCCCAGAAATCCAGTTCCATGTATACTAATCAACGTACACTCCTCCACATAATTGATTATTTAACCGGCGCACCCTTTCTCACGCAGCGCACACACCGGTGCACGCACCGCAACGCGACGCATGAATGCGCATACTCTCGTCTGCTCATTTGAGCAGGGCATGCATGCTTTGCTCTCGCTCTCGTCATTTGAGTGCACATGGCATTGCTTGGCTCTCTCTCTCGGTCTCTCTCTCTCTCTTCTCTCGATCTCCTCTCTCTCTCTCATCGCTGCTCGCTCTCGCGTCTCGCTCTCGCTCTCAGCTCTATCAGCTCTCTCTCTTCTTCTCTCTCTCCTCTTCTCATTTTTTCTTGCTCCTCTCACTCGGGGTCATTGTTCTGAGCGATTTATCCTCTGTGGTTGTACATCAGCATTGATTACCATCATAAAATTAATAGGATTAAATTGTTTGTATGTTTTACTTGGTCTAAGAGCTTCAAGTCGAGAATGAGCTTTTCATCTTTTTCCTTCGCCTCTTGCGTGTACATGGTTGTAGGAGGCATGTCGAGATTCCAGTATGGCGCTTTTGTCTTGTTCTCCTTGCGATGCGACAACGAGAGAGGGATATGGTATACGTCACTTCGGTTGATATATCTGTAAAATAGTCGTAAAACACAATTCTTTAACTGAGACAAACTGGGTTTACACTGCCAACTTTGAGTTGTCGAATTGCCGAATTGGACCAACAAAACTTCCCAACGCTCTATCAACCGTTCTATGAACTGTGCCATGCGTTTACACTGACGACTGTGAGTTGGCCAACTCGATCGAGCGGTCAGCGTCGACCGCGAGCGCACGCGTGGGGCAATGGATACGAGACTCGTGCACAGTCACATAATGAGGATGCCACGAGGGCAGTGGATTACCGGAGGGGTTGGCCATTGGATTTGTCCATGCTCGTGCTGCCGACCTCCCCCTCATGTGCACGTGCGCGTGTACGTGCGCGCACGCATACCTACTCCCCCCCCGTGTACAACAGATGTACGTGAGTGTATCTGTCGTACACAGATGAACATGACCGCACGCGTGCATGTGTACGCGCATACACGCGTGCGTGCGTATACATGCATGCGCGCACGTACATGATGCGTGCACATACACGTGTACGTGCATATACACGCGTGCGTGCACGTACACGCGCACATATACGCATGCGTGCAAGTAAACGCGTGCGCGCACGTACACGCGTGCCTGCGTATATACGCGTGCGTTTACGTACCCGCGTGCGTGCGTGTACACGCGTGCGCTTACGTAGACGTGTTTGTGTGCGTGCACGTACACGTATGCTCGCACATACACGCATGCGTACACATGCACGCGTTCGGTCATGTGCATCTGTGCACAGCTAATACACTCACGTGCACCTGTTGTACGCAGGCGGAATGTACATACCCGCGTGTATGTACACGCATGCGAGCATGCACATAATAGTCCATGAGCCCAGAGCCCAAAATTCATTTCAATTCATTTCAAATGGACATTACATTACCAAGTTGGGGGGCAAATGCTATCATACATTTTCTGAAAGCCCTTGCTGTGTAGATCAATAAAATATGTGATAGCCTTGTCAGATCGGTAGCTTAAGGGGGTCACGTGACTTTAAAGTCAGTAATTTATGCAAATTTGACTGATTTATACTAAATCTTTAAAAAATCATATCTCGTTCTGATTGCAAGGTAATTCTGTCATCTCTTCAACTATTAGTTAGGTTTATGGTGAGGTTCATCTTTGCAACAAAGGTTTTTAATTATGGGATGTTGAAGTCACGTGACAATAATATTATTTCTCAAAAATACGTAAAATTACAGGAAAAGTATCATTATACTTTAAATGAGCCACGAAAATGACTTCATATCCCACTAAAAACAATAATTAAGAATTTTGGATTTTATTGTTAATAATCCTGACCGTTTTCTTTTGTATTTTCGTGACATTTGTAGGATTTATATATAGACATTTTATAAACCGGAAGTAGTTTTGGTCACCCTGTGGTAGAAACAACGAATTCAAAAAACCTGTATTTTTCAATGATTACATTCATTTTACAAGATTAAATTTAAAATAAACTACTCTTGAGCAATTCTCTGACTAGATATGCTAATTAAATCTTTAGAGACTGATCAATATTAGACACGCTACCACATTGTCAGGTAGCTGAACCGTGACGTATTGTATACCAATACGAGCGGACGGACGAACGGGCGGACGGACGAACGGAAAGAAGGAAGGAAGGATAGACGGATTGATGAATGGATGGATGGATGGATGGATGGATGGATGGATGGATGGATGGATTNGTGTGAGTTCATTGCTATGCTATGGCAGTAACATAATCTGGTAACTGTACTGTCATAGAACTTTTGAGTTACCATATTATGTTGTTGTTGTGGGAAGCGACGGTTACCATGTTATGGTATTGTCATAGAAGCGCAGTTACGATATAAAGTTACCGTCGTCGAAACCCAGAGTTTGAACTTACGAATATGTATCACTACGAATATGTACGAAAGTGAAATACTATTAGCAGGCCCCTAGCTAGGATTGCTTTTTCTGTAGCCAAACAATGAGCCATAATCAATTTGGATAAGCCAATTTGGATTCGTGTTAGCGACATCTGTAGCCTAATATTTTATGAACACAAACACGCAATAAAAAAACTTGTCTTTCATTTATGTTTGCACCAAGTTGTATATGCATCAAGTAGAAAACCAAACAGATTTAATGCAAAGAAACTATGATTATGCCAGCATTATGTGTGCTGGAACGGCTCTCGACATGAACTGTTGTGAATGGTACGGTGACAAACAGCTGCGCCATCAGAGAGATGTTTCAGTAAGAACATTCACGGTACATCAAGACGATGCACCACAACTGAGAAATATATTGAAGGACTATTATTCCCCAGTTAGTACTTATGACTGACGACTTTTGACAGTACCTGACGCACGCGCACGCACATACGGACGCACGCACGCACTGATGATTGCATGAATTTAGATAGGAATAGTTGTAGAAGACATCTCATAAAAGCGTAACGACTTCTTCTTTTATGTTATTGAAATAATAATTCAGCCGCTGGCGCCGTCTCGCGGCATAAAAACTGCCCGAGCCAGCGTCTGTTGCACATAGCATTTCGACCGTGCCCGGCCACGTGCGCGTGGGGGGAGGAGAGGGGCTGGAATGTTTGTGTACGTGATGTGGCGTATATGCTCGCCTGCCGTAACTAACAATTGTGACCTAGTGACTGCATGAGCATTTCTGTGAGATTTCATCGAAATATTATTGTTGCGGACTGGTTGATAACAAGATTTGGAGAATGAGTGCCA
>NW_014577152.1:192663-197188 GCF_000485595.1 Priapulus caudatus
GTGTGACTTCATTGCTATGCTATGGCAGTAACATAATGTGGTAACTGTACTGTCATAGAACTTTTGAGTTACCATATTATGTTGTTGTTGTGGGAAGCGACGGTGACCATATAATGGTATTGTCATAGAAGGGCAGTTACGATATAAAGTTACTGTCGTCGAAACCCAGAGTTTGAACTTTGAACTTAAGGGCAATCACTACGAATATGTACGAAAGTGAAATACTATTAGCAGGCCCCTAGCTAGGATTGCTTTTTCTGTAGCCAAACAATGAGCCATAATCAATTTGGATAAGCCAATTTGGATTCGAGTATAACTTACAGTTAGTACTTATGACTTTGACGACTTTGGATAGTACCTGACGCACAATACAGACGCACGCGCGTACGCACATACGGACGCACGCATGCACTCATGATTGCATGAATTTACATAGGAATAGATGTAGTGGGATGTAGAAGACATCTCATAAAAGCCAACCCGTATGATACCCGTATAGGCCAAACCGTCTGATGTACTTCTCATATTATGTTACTGTCTTACAAAGTCAGAGTTAGCACATACCACTTAATATCACAAATGAGTTTCTATGACAATAGTAGAACATGGTAAGTGTGACTTAATTGCTATGCTATGGCAGTAACATAATCTGGTAA
Source organism: Priapulus caudatus (assembly GCF_000485595.1). Lineage (NCBI taxonomy): Eukaryota > Metazoa > Priapulida > Priapulimorpha > Priapulimorphida > Priapulidae > Priapulus > Priapulus caudatus. The sequence goes on from NW_014577152.1 coordinate 193,320, forward strand.
CTGTACTGTCATAGAACTTTTGAGTTACCATATTATGTTGTTGTTGTGGGAAGCGACGGTTACCATGTTATGCTATTGTCATAGAAGCGCAGTTACGATATAAAGTTACCGTCGTAGAAACCCAGAGTTTGAACTTTTAACTACAATAGGGGGTATGACAATAGTACTAGTAGAACATGGTAGAACTAAATCGCCGTTGTACTTACCAATGGACGATGAATACAGATGTGAAATGATGTTGCTGTGTCTCTGTCTGTCTTGCTGTGCATCTCTCTTTGTGTGTCTCGCCCTGTGCTCCCTGTGAGAACCGCCGCAGCGACGACCTGAAAGTACACACGACAAGTGTTGAAGTGATATAATATCGGAGTCGACTGACGAACAGCTAGACACACACCGAGACAGATGAACAGGAACACAGGAAGGAACGAATGGATATAGTAATTACTGTTTAAAGGCAACATAATATATTGTTTTGTTGTGAAATGTAGTAAACTGACAGTGACCGCGTATCATCTTACTGTCATACAAACACATCTACCATATTATGAGAAGTAGCTAATAGAGAATCGCTATTAGGGGATCCCTATAGGGAAACCGTCTGATGTACTTGTGATATGATGTTAGTATTATTATAGCTTATAAGTTCTAGTTATAGCTGTTGAGTGTTGGTACTCACCGAACGACGAGCTACCGCCGCTGACCGCGCCTGCGGCCGACGACTGGACCAAACCAGGGGCGAGGCGCGAGTGACTCAGTGTCGTCAGTGAGCCGAGTTTAGCCTGGAGCGGCGCTCGCTGATGGTTAACGTTTATGCGTTATCATAAACATTTATAATTACAAAATGCAAAATGTTGAGAATGTGAGTGGAAAGCAAAACATCGATTCTTTCTTACGGTGTTCGTGGCAATAACGCACGTGGCGGTGCACTGAAAGTTAACCTCTGCCTAGACTAGTTCGCAGCTGCACTGTTTGTCGCAGAGCCTGTACATTGTGTAGCAGAGCGTGACGCCGGGTAGCAGTCTAGCCTTGGCCAAAAAGCGTCGGTCCCCACGGTGTGTTTTTCTCGCACTCTCCACGCTCTGTCTCTGTCGCTGGGTCCGCCGCCACAGGTGAATAACGTATCTATATACATGCAGAAATGCTGCCGCAGCCAGGCACACACGCCGCGTGACGACTTGTTCTTTTACGCGATTGAAATAATAATTCGCTCGGGCCGTCCCGCGGCATAGAAACTCCCCGAGCGAGCGTCTGTTGCACATAGCATTTCCATGGTGCCCGGCGACGTCCGCGCGGGGGGAGGAGGGGGGCTGGAATGGTTTTGTACGTGATGTGGCGCATATTCTCACCTACCGTAACTAGCAATTGTGACCTAGTCACGCATCCACGACTTAGACGAAGTTCTGCGCAATAATAGGTGAATGACAGTCGAGTTTTATGATACAGATCGAACTATGAACATTCAGTTTATTTAGCATTATCGCCGTAGTATAGGCAGCAACTCGGCGAGCTGCGGCCGTCAGCCAGGCGCCACGGCCGGCAGCGCCAGGTGCGAGGAAGGGGGCTGTTCGTAACAAAAACACGTGTCATCAACATTCGGGAACGGACGACGTACGCAGCGAGCTTTTGCAGATAGCATGTACACGGCGCCCGCCCACGTGGAGCGCCGTAAAAAGCTCTGTGATAGACAAAACTGTATACTCGGCAGTAGTGCCCGTCAATCGCGTAGGCCAACCGAGCGAGCGCGTCATCGCTGATTGACAGCATTTCTTGAGATTTCTTGTAGGAGTCACTACGTCTTAGCCATGAGGCGCGCCACCCCAAAAAACCTTCAGGGGCCGTTTGGAGATGGCCTCCTGCCGTCCATCGCGAAATGTCGGTTGGATTGCGCCCAGTTTTCGCGTAGTGCGTTTTCAGACCCCTGTCTCACATATCTCTCTAAGCGGACAAAAAGAGGGCGGCGTATTCGCGTTGGGGCGCGCTCGCCGTGAGCCGTGCGCTGCGCGCAAAAACCGGGGCCCGCAAGTCGCGTCCAGAGAGACATGATACAAGGTTGCGTTGCACAGGCTGTTGATCATGGAGCCGTTGAGCGGCGCCGACGACACGCCTGTTCCGCGGGATATGCGCACGCGCGACCCGCGGGATGTTCAAGTATGAAGGCGCTGCCCGCAGTGGAGACGTGCGCCAAATTCGAGGCCCGGCGCACGTCTCCACAGCGGTCAGCGGATGGTCTGTAATTTTAGAAGATGACAATGATTATATGAACGATATTCTAGACGATCTGCAGCCGGATTTACGCGCGAAGCGCGAACAGCGCCACCTGTGGCGCCATTTCATATAACTCGCTGCTCCGCATTTAGAACCATTTCAATGGTTATGTCAAATGGGGCTGTAATCGGTCAATTCAGGAGTTGTGGCGCTTGCACAAACCTTTGGATTATGCACGTAGGGCGAGAATAACTCCAATGGTCGTAATTGCAAGTTTTTTTGGTTGGCGCGTTAGTTTTTTTGGTAGAAAAGCGATTTCGAATGTCTTTAATTACACGCCGTGAATTTATTCTGGTACTATCGCTACCCATAGATGGCGCGACGAGTCTCTCTTCGAGGGATGTTCGAGAGAATTTCCCACAGAAAGAACGGCAATTAGGCTTAGACTGCCCCGCGGTGGAGAGTTTGTAACGCTCGAGTTACTATAACTTTAGTGTAGCGAGAGATACTTGGCGTAATGAACGTCCGTACCAGTCAATTGGACACGGCAGGCTGACTGATTTATTGTTGTTTACAGTGAGAATTCGCAGTAGACGTTATGTGCAAATCCACCAGCCCTATGTCTGTTAGAACCCCACATGGTGTGATGTTTCGGATCATGACGTCATACTACAACCATGTATATATAGCAGAGCAGAGTCCATAATCATCTCATCGCCCTCTGCATAGACCGTAGAGCATACAGCGTAGAGCACATGTTCTTTCCAATTCATACATACCCATGGATGTTTCATCCATCCATATATGATGGCAGGCCGTTGTACTGCGTGCAAGTGTAAGGTTGTTCGATGTGAGGAGTCCAAACGACGACAGATTTTGTTGCATAGGTGAGCGAACGTTGCAATAGTCTCGTAATAGTCTCGTAATAGTAATAGTAGTATTAGTCGTTACAATTGTTTCACGTAACTGTCTACTACATTCAATGTTCACGTGTTTCTACATGCTCACAAAGAAAATAACGTTCATACGGCACACATGTGTAAGCCTTCTATTGCTTGTTACACGCAATAATAGTCATTACTATACTGCCGCTATAGTGCCAAACCGTTCCCTTTGACACTGCCTTCAATAAGGCCTAGGGCTTGTCATATTTAACACAATATTCCCGCAATTCGTTAGCCTTATGTAATTCAGCGTTGAACGCGCACACCTTGCCCGAATTCAGCGGCAATAACCGCAAGACGCCACAACCATTGTCCGCGCAATATTAAAATTCATGAACACAGCAACTACCGTCTTTCCCATTTTAATTCATTTAAATGTCGACGTTTCCTGGAAAAGAATGCCAGTCCATTATTGACGTTTCGCACAACTTCCCTTCCTGTACTTTTAGCACTGTATATATATGCAATTATACGTATAGATTATATACGGATATATATATGTTCCGCGCACGACCGACGGTTACCGAGTCATGATAAAAGGTGCTGCGCACCCGACCGTCGTGCGCTCACTGAAGAAATTTCAGTGTTGTTTACCCGACCGTCACGACCACAGGCACTTGAAGCATATCAACAGTAAACATACGCCGCCGCCATCGCGCGTACACTGACACATATATATTAAGATATATATATATATGTGTCAGTGTATGCGCGATGGCG
>NW_014577152.1:198028-199910 GCF_000485595.1 Priapulus caudatus
TTCGGATCAACACCTCCTTTCGGCAACGCTTCTCTAGTATCCCGTCTCATCTGGTTGTTGGAGCGGCTCACGTACGTACGCCCCCTGCAGGCCAGCACACAGACACAAGATCCAATTATTATAGCCACCTACTATTTATTTTCCTGCCTACTGTTTTCCGTACTGAAATCACCGAGTTGAAATAATTGCTCATAGAAACCAGATGCACAGAACATTGTACGTATAGACATTTAATCTCATATGTAATTTGCCATGCTCTTAGCTAAATTTGTGGTTTCGGCGATCAATGTATCTTCTGAAATCACCTTCTCTGAAAATGTAATGTAGCATTGTATATAATACTTGTTTACAGAGCTACATTATCGAATTCGTTCTTCACATTTCCATGGGGAATTACTTCTCGCAGCCTATTGTTTCTTAGGCACGAATTTTCACTCCATTAACGTAGCCACTGTCACACGACACACAGCTCTTAGCTAACTCGCAAAACTACCATCAAGCACTTTACAAAATTACTATTGAGACCACCATTGCCTGGAGCTTTGCCTATTATTTGATTAATAATGGCTTTGCACACCTCCAGGACGGTGTTCTCTAGTTCGTCGCGAGCACGCAGATGACTAACGGCAGCATGTATCCGTAACAGCGTTCTCGATTAAACACACATATACGTAATGTTCTACTCGTCTTAATTCTCACCTGCTATGCTTTTTTGCACTAGTTCACATTTCTTCCTCCACAGTAATTTATGTGCTGTTTATAATAGAGATTAGTCTCTCTTTCATTTCCCCATATCCATCCCTCTAGCCTGACTACTATCTGGGGCCCGTTGTCAGAAACAAAATTAGTTTTAAAATTATTATTAACATTTTCTCATAGAGTCAGTTGGGAGAAACGTGGAAAACTTACGAGTTACTCATACGCAGTGTATGGAGGTCCGGGCTACGAGAGATAAGTAAATTTACGAGTAATATTAAGTCTAATTATGCGACTGCAAACGGGCCCTGAAGTTTGGCTGTCAGCGGCCAGTTTAAGATAGTGTACGTATTTCTACAGCGCTATGCACGTTTACGTATGCAGATCGTTTCTAAGCGGGTGTATTGAGAAGCTGGTTGAATCGTTCACATGGATGATCAGTGCTTTCTCTTTATTTTTTAACCACACAGTGTAATTCACTGTGGCATGTTCGAAACGAGTCATGCTTTCTTCAGGTTTTCTCTCCAATGATTAACCCCGCCTTTTCATGCATGGTCTTCCTCGATAGAGACCACGGTTTCCTCAGCGTCTTCCGCGCTCTCCGTCTCCATCTACCTCAATCACCCATCTGCACCGCTCATTCACTTCTGCCCCCTGCTGCCCTCTCTGGGCCTCATTTGGCTCCTCTGCCTCCGTCGGCCCTCACTCCCTCGGCCAGTTAGACAAACTTGGAATTTTATAAAACCGACATGATGCTATTGTGCCGTCTTCAACAGGTAAATTTAGAAGAAGGAAATAATCATGCGATATTAATAAGGAATCAATTTTTAGCTAAATATCATACGTGATGTGAGTAATTCAATGCTATACTTTTGCTTTTCTAAAAAAATAATGAATTTATCCAACAACTTAAGAACAACTACACAATTGGCTTCTGAGATCCATGTGTTTTCCTGTTCTTTCTTCACTATCAATGGTATCTTATATAATTACATACAGTTATATACAGTTAGCGAAACTTTCCATGTTTAAAGAAGAATACGCCAAGATATAATTATAGATTCTGGCTATCTTTGTTCCAGGTATATGAATCCTCGGCCTTCATAATGTGGTTCTGTGGGACCCAGATATTTTGGCATGCGCTTATGATTACCTATCTTACTCAGAATTAATGTTTTTGCTGTTG
>NW_014577152.1:200654-206627 GCF_000485595.1 Priapulus caudatus
TATACGCAATAGTTTACGTTGAAACTGTAGGCACGAGCAACAACACTAATGCGGCTTCTTATGTGTAAATCAGCAGGTTCGTGATAAACATGCAAGACAACTTTATATAGGACACATCGGACCTATATTTAGTTATAATTCCATACAATCTGCGCACGCTACTGCAATATCATCGTATAATATATTCCGATTTTCTTAACATATTTAATACGCGAAGTGCATTATAAACCTACCAGGTTACTACATACAGCATAATATTAGCGTAAACAAACGTCTATATTGACTGCACTGCAGAAACATGTCGTACACAATGCGACATACGCGGATAAGTGTATACTGGCTAACATGCAAGCTAACACAACAACATCTAATAAAATTACGCCTGTTGCTCAATGATCGTTGTAACAGTGAACGTCTTGCAACCAAATAATTCTCTCGTGGCCAAACGAAAGTCTTTATACTCATGCGCTGGATTCATTAGCGAATTCAAGATCACCGCGTTAATCCAAATAGTTTGCAGTGTTGGAAACCGTGGTATGTCATGTGAAGGGAAGATGATGACTAGAATGACGTGAATCACGTGTGGTCCAAGAAGAATCGCAGTAGTGCCGACAACCGTAAGTATGATCTTTGACATCTTTAGCATCGCGTGAAAAGAAGAGATTTCCTCTCTCTCTGCTTCTGTTGCCGTGGCCATTCTCCGCACGTGATTCAAGGCGATCTTGACGATTTGTGTGTAGCAGTAAACCATGACGGCGAACAAAACAATGTAGTGACTGATTAAAAAATACGTGAAACCGTTTGTGACAAGTAGAGCAGCCATACAGAACGAGGACGAAGCTTGGCTCATTGCTGCAATGCCCAGTAAAAGTACTTACATTAAGCATGAGATTATGATCCAACCAGTGCGCTCCGGAGACATCAGCACATTGTAGTGTAACGGATGAGCGATCGCCACGTACCTGTTAACGGTACAGAGCCCAATTCCTACTAGGCAACCAACTAGAATTACAATTACGTAACCGATGAAGACAACGCACTGCCGACTCGAAGTTTCGCCCCTGGTCGGAGTGCAGCTGTCGCGGTACGCCAAACTGCGTAAACCACTCCGTGGCAAGGCAATTCGCCGTTGTCAGCGCAGTCTGGTTGCGAAGGGCGTACGCCTCGGTCCACTTTATGAAGTAATCGCAGATTACCAGGATGTATTCGTGCCCGTGCTCCATAAAGGCTTCCCCACACTTTTCCGTCCACCGAAAAAGGAAGCCCTTTCTCGTGAGGTTGGTCAGTGGTCACGCCACATCAGCAAAGCTGGGTGTAAAACGGCGGTAGTAGTTGGCGAACCCGAAGAAGCTGCGAACGTTCGTGACGTTAGCGGGGGGCGCCCAGTCTCGCACAGCCCGCAGCTTTGCCGGGTCGCAGCTCACTCCTTCTGCCGACCCCACGTGACCGAGAAATGATACGCTCGTCTGAAAGAGTTTGCACTTCGACGACTTCAACTTTAGCCCAGCTTCGCGCAGTCGTGCAAAAACATGCCGCAAGTGTTCGGCCGCCTCCTCGAACGATTGTCCGAAGACGATGACGTCATCGAGGTATACCAGGCATTCGACCCACTGCAGCCCCCGGAGGACTAGCTCCATAAGTTGTTCAAACGTTGCTGGTGCGTTGGCCAAGCCGAACGGCATGACCCGGAAGTGCAAATGTCCCCGCCTTGTTCCTATCGCCGTCTTCGCCCTATCTTCGGGGTGCATCTTGACCTGCCAGTATCCCGAGGCAAGGTCCAACGTAGTAAACCACTGGCTACCAGCGAGGGCATCCAGCGTATCGTCGATCCGAGGCAAAGGGTACGCGTCCTTGCATGTAGCGTCGTTCAGACGCCTGTAGTCGACGCAGAAACGAGTGCTGCCGTCCTTCTTTGTCACCAGGACGACCGGCGACGCCCACGGGCTGCTACTCTGTACGATGACGTCAGCAGCAAGCATCTTATCAATCTCCTCATCCATGATGTGCTGCCGCCCCAACGGACACCTTTGAGGGGCTGCTTGATGGGGTAGCGGTCTCCGGTGTTGATCGTGTGGCGCACACGGCCTGTGTGTCCCGACGGTTCCCCAGGCATCGCAGACAGGTCGCGATTGGAGCTAAACTCGTACCGTTGCCCACGGGTGAGACTGTCGTCCGCGCGCTCGACCAGCTGCCGCAGGTCTCTTCCCTTTTTCTCCCTCTCTCTCATTCGGTCATTCTCTGTCGATTTATCCTCTGGGTTGTACATCCAGCATTGATTACCATCATAAAATTAACAGGATTAAATTGTTTGTATGTTTTACTTGGTCTAAGAGCTTTAAGTCGAGAATGAGCTTTTCATCTTTTTCCTTCGCCTCTTGCGTGTACATGGTTGTAGTAGGCATGTCGAAATTCCAGTATGGCGCTTCTATCTTGTTCTCCTTGCGATGCAACATCGAGAGAGGGATATGGTATACGTCACTTCGGTTGATATATCTGTAAAATAGTCAGAAAACACAATTCTTTAACTAAGACAAACTAAGTTGCCCTATTACACTGCCAACTTTGAGTTGTCGAATTGCCGAATTGGACCAACGAAACTTCCCAACGTGCCATCAACCGTTCTATGAACTGTGCAGTACGTTTACACTAACGACTGCGAGTTGGCCAACTCGATCGAGCGGTCGGCATCGACCGCGAGCGTACGCGTGGGGCGATGGATAAGTATACGCATTATATTGCATGTATAAATTCGCGAGGTACCGCATGTACAGGCGCAAAGACTCGTGCACAGTCACATAGTCAGGATGCCACGAGGGCAGTGGATTACTATGGGGCGCCAAGTGTCACATGACTGATTTCGTTACAGAATCATTGATTTCGTAATGAAATCAAGTCTACAAAGTGATTTCGTTACGAAATTAACTACTGCGAGTGATTTCGTTACGAAATCAGCTACTGCGAGTGATTTCGTTACGAAATCAGAGCTACTGGGGAGTGATTACGTTAGCGAATAATGTTAACATTAGCGCGCCGGCGCGCCAAGTGTCGCATCGACTTGATTCGTAACGAAATCAGTCTACAAGTTATTATCGTTTATACGAATCACCTACTGCGAGTGAATTTTCGTTAGCTAATCAGCTCTGTGAGTGATTTCGTTACGAATCAGCTACTGCAAATGATTTCGTTACAAAAATCATGCCTAGACTTGGCGCGCGCGGGCGCCTAAGTGTCGCATGCTGATTTCGTCTTACGAATAGCTACTGGCGATCGAGTGAGTTTCGTTACGGAATCATGCTAGAACTTGGCGGCGCGCGCGCGCAAGATGTCGCAAGATCTCGATATTCTGTTACGAAAATACAATGATTTTGTAAGGAAATTATGGGGCGCCAAGTGTGCATGGGGGTCGTGGCGTGTGCTGCGTTGCACAGTGGTGTACCGGAGTGCACCGTTGCGGTGTATCTGCGTGTGCCGCGTGTACGTGCGTGGTGCGTGCGTGTACCGGTGCACGTGCGTGTACGGTGCGTGTAACGGGCGTGTACCGCGTGTAACGTGAGTGTACCCGCAGTGGCATCAGTGCGTGTTCACGTTCACGTGTACTCGGTGTACGTGCTGTACCCGCAGGTGCACGAGGTGCGGTCCCGCGCCTCGATACGTGCATGCACGTGCGTGTAGCGCGTGCACGTGCGATGTACCCATGCGCCAGCGCGCACAAGATGTAGCATGATTTCGTAACGAAATAACTCGAATCGAGTACGCTGATTTCGTACGAAATCATTTGGCAGTAGGCTGATCTCGTAACGAAATCACTCGCAGTAGGCTGATTTTAAGAAATACTCGCGAGTAGTTATTTTCGTAACAAATGACTTTGTAGTTGATTCGTTACGAAATAAGTCATAGGCGACACTTGGCGCGCCGCACGCCAAGTGGTAGCATTATTTCGTAAGCGAAATCATCGGCAGTAGGCTGAATTTCGTAACGAAATCACTCGTGAAGTAGTTTAATGTTTCGCTAGCGGAAAATCCTTTGTAGACTTGATTTCGTTAGAATCAATTGAATTATGTACGCGAAATCTAAGTCAAATGCGACACTTGGCGGCCGGCGGCGCAAAGTGTAGCATGATTTTCGTAACGAATCACTCGCAGTACTCGATTTCGTAACGAAATCAGCTACTCGGCAGGTAGCTGCTTTGCGTACGAAATGCATCTGCGCAGTATCGATTTCGTAACTCGAATCGACTGTTGTAGAGCTGTTGATTTCGTTACGAAATCAATGATTTCGTAAGCGAGAATCAGTCATCGCGAACTTGCGCCCCATACGATTACGCGAGGAGTTGGGCGGCATTGATTTGTCCATTGCTCGTGCTGCCAAGTGCTCCTGACCGTCATATGCACGTGGCGCACGCTTATACTACTTCCCCCCGCCCCGTGTACAACAGGTGTACGTGAGATGTATCTCGTCCGTACACAGATGGACATGACGGCGCACGCGTGCATGTATACCGCATTAGACACCCGCTTGGGGCCCCGCTTTGGGCGTATACCTATGCCAATGCGCGCGACGTACATGAATTGCGTGGGGCACATACACCGTGTACGTGCTATATAACAAGCGCGCGTGCACGTACACACGCGCACAATATACGCAGGTGAAGCGTGCCAGTACACGCGGTGCCGCACGGTACAGCGCGTGCGTGCCGTATATAGCGTACGTGTACGCTACCGCAGTGGGCCGTGCGTGTCAAACGCCGTGCGCTTAGTGTAGACGTGATTTGTGTGCGTGCAGCGTAGAACGTATGCTCGCACATACCGCATTTGCGTACACAGCACGCGTTTGGTCATGTGGCATGACTGTGAGGCAAGCAGCTAAGTACACTAACGTGCAGCCTGTGTTGTGGCGCCGGCGGAATGTACACCACTCTACGGTGTATGTACACGCTCGGCGCGATGCAATAAGGAGCTAAGGGTGAGCGTGTTGGACAAAACGCAATGCCGGCTGGTGGCAACAGCAGGCATCCCTGATCTGTGAAACTCGTGCAACGATACTTATGGCATATGCGATGCCGGCTACCGCGGTGGGTTTTATGCGAAGAGAGTCGTCGTCGTTCGGTCGTCGATCGTCGTCGTCGGTCATGTGTGTGTTGTTGTTGTTTATTGTTGTTGTTGTTCATTGTTGTTGTTGTATTGTTGTTGTTGTTCGATTGTTGTTGTTTGTTATTGGTTGTTGTTGGTTTTCGATGATTGTTGTTGTGTTGTTTGGTTGTGGCTGCTTTCTTTTTGGCGGCGACAACGAAGAGGAGGAACAGGGAGATAAGTAAGGATGTTGGGGTGCGGATGAGGAAGTCAGTGAGTGGGCAGTGATGAGTGTTGTATTATCATAATATCTGTTCTTAGTGTAAGCAAGATTTCAGACCCTGGGCTGTGACTGCCACGCTATGGGTTTGAGGGGTGACTAATAAACATGGCTGGTTTCGTTAAAGGGATAAGCTATGCGTTCGACTCAGAAGCAATCGAAGTGGTTATTGTGGAATTAAGAGAGGACCTCGTTGTGCCGGAACATGCATTGGGGAGGAGGAACCAACCAAATACGTACAGAGCACTCGGGCGCCTGATAACGGGTCACACAACGGGGCGGTAACGAAGTGACGGTTTAGAAATGCTAATATAAGTGTAATAGGCGATAGTAACAGAGGAAGGTGGAGTGGAGAATCTGTTTTCTGTGGTCTTAGTGTGATATGTGGCGTACGCAACTGTTAATATTTTGCTTGTGAGCATTGCAAGGTCGACATTATACGGACTGTATGCATTATTAACGTGCAGGCGTGTGACGTGGTAACGTGTTGTTGGCGCGGAAGATTGAGTAAAGCGTAGGGCTGTTTGACCAAGTGCGACGAGACATCGATACGGCATGGTTATTCTAGACTTCAGGTCGAATAGTGGGCTTATCAGTCCGTGTAAATAACGATAACGGCAAGGG
>NW_014577152.1:206639-217726 GCF_000485595.1 Priapulus caudatus
CTCTCTCTCTCTCTCTCTCTCTCTCTCTCTCTCTCTCTCTCTCTCTCTCTCTCGCTCGCTCGCTCACTCTATTTCTATATATATATCTCACTCTCTCTCGCGCGCCCTCTCTCTTTCTCTCTCTCTCTCTCTCTCTCTCTCTCTCTTTCGCGCTCTCTCTCTCTTTCTTTCTCGCTCGCTCTCCTTCCCTCTCCCTCACTGTCTTATATGTACTCACAGCGATACAAGCATTATTCATGCATACACCACGCTTTACTAAATCCAACACACAGATACCAGGTTGATATCTCGCATAAAATCTCACAGTGAAGCTTTCGTTGCACCGCTTTTCTCTCTCTAGTTCCGTCTCACCTCGTTCTGAACCACGTACTATATCACATTGACAAAAAACGTCCAACTCGCCAACTCCGAGTTCGCGAAATTGTTAGAACATGTTCTAATCTCCCAACTATAGTTGCTATCGATCGGTTGGACGTGCATTTTTTGCTTTTACACTGCCGATTGTCAGTTGCGAAATTGCGAAGTTGGTAGTGTAAACCCAGCTTTATGGGAAATCACAGAATGATCACAGTATGATACATTCATCGCAAAAATAGGGCGTATGGTTATGATGATTCACCCCTTTTTAAACGTGAATTAAGAGCAACATTAGGAATGAAAGTGTCAATGACACTGTAGCTCACCTTGGGTGTGATAGAAGAGGGAGGGCAGATATATAAAGCAAGAGTATATATGGGAGAACTCCCATTATATACTCTTGATAATGATATATGCACAAGTTTTAATGCGAAAATGAATGTTTCAGATCTGAAAGTCCGAAATCTTGACGAGAAATGACGCTACGCTTAAATGATCGCCATTTTGGTTTTCAAATATCGCGCAAATAAAAACAATAAAATATTCCAGTCAAATTACTGTAACAAAGAATCTAAAACACAATATTACACGTATATAGGTATGATTGTAGAGTTGTTGACCAGTTAGACGAAATAAACGTAATAGGACGTTGTCATCTCTCCCATAGGAGTAACAACTGTTTTGGGGCTAGCCTTACACATTAATATACCAAAATTTAACAAAATTGAATGAATCTGGATAACCATTTACATTTTTGCCAAAAAGTTGGCGTGGCTCGAAAGTAGGTCGACTGGCGTGCTCCAAAATAGGACGTTAAAATCTCTCCCATATGAGTAACAACTGTATGCAATTTGAAACAGGTGGGTCAAACGGTTCTTGAGTTATCGTTGACCGTAGGCAGACACTGAAATGCATAGTATAATTGCTAAAATCTACCAAATTTGCATAATTAAAAATAAAATCAAAATCCATGTGATATGTTTTTGTACGAGTCCTCATTCATTCACATACCAGAAATGAGCAAAATCCGTTTAACCTGAACTGACTTATGGCCATTTCCATTTTTTGCTAAAAAAAGTGGACGTGGCTCGAAAGTAGGTCGACTGGCGTGCTCCAACATAAGACGTTCAAACGTCTCCCATAGGAGTAACAAATGTATGCAATTTGAAACTTGTGAGTCAAAAGTTTCTTGAGTTATCGTTGACCGTAGGCAGACACTGAAATGCATAGTGAAATTGCTAAAATCTACCTAATTTGCATAACTAAAAAAAAAGAGTTCTCGAGTTATCGTTGACCGTAGCCAAATGTTGACGGACGGACGTACGGACGGACGGACGGACGGACGGACGGACGGACGTACGGACGGACGGACGGACGGACTGACGGACGGACGACGGACGACACCCCATGGCAATAGCTCAGCTTGACGATGTCAAGGTGAGCTAAAAATTGAGCAAACAAATGAAGTATTCACCATCAGAGGCAAATAATTCTTTCCGTTTTCCTAATTTTATTTCCTAAGTTTATATTTGCCTATAATATTGTCACCTATCTTCAATAATGATAATGGCTTCAAATATAACATGTATAAGAAATATTATGTTAAAGTACTACTGATATTAATACATTTGTACATCCATATAATACTCGCACACATAACTATAACACATTAGTGCATGACGTGATAAATCGCTGCAATCTCATTGGATAACGCAGCAGGCACTATGAAGCGATAATGCCCGCCTGAGCGGGCACTATCGCTTGCGCGACGCATTGTTATTATAACGCATTGTGTTTACGTCACGAATCTCCTGCGTCTGGGCGCCACACAAGAGTAATTTCGAACGGCGGTTGTGTTTGTGTCGAACGTTTTGTTACATCGAATGCACCGGCAAATTAGGGAGTATAAAGAAGGTATATACGCATGAAAAGTAGATTGCATAGTCATGTGATGCACTAAAAACATTAATGCCTGCTGTTGGGGGCACTATGCTCTCATAGTGTTGCTTTGGGAAGGAATAGTGCCCTTCCCTCAGCAACACTATGAGAGCATAGTGCCCCCAACAGCAGGCATTAATATATAATTGTTGCCGCTGTACCGTATGCAACGCCGTGCTTCAATTAAATGATTGTTTCAAAATTGTGCTTATAAAAATGATTATACTTGCTTAATAGAATGCATCGACATCTATAACAGTAGAGCAACGACAATAAATCATAAACAAAACAGGTAAACTGTCTAGATCTTTATTTCCAACATTATGCTGCCAAATTTGTGACCACCAAATTGCAAAACAAATTTGAAAATTTATGGTTTGTCAAATTGTTGGGATATAGTTTTTGTGTATCACATTTGAGTACACAAACGGCACAAATACAAACACAGTTGGTCTCATATATCATGCTGCACGTTAAATGTGTAGATAGATCCAACAACAAAAATCTGCAGCAGACATAAATTCTCAATTTGACTCATAAAATAAAATAACTATATAGCCTGTTAAATACGAACAGTCGACAAGGTATATATGGGCCGTTTTCACAGCTTGCGCGAGGATGTTACGCGTCGAAACAATGAATTCAATTATTTTCGGTGTATGTATATATCGTAGGCCTATACGCTGCTAACATAGTCGAAATATTCTCACTGAGAAAATATTCCTCGCTGAACTAATACATAAACACTATACCAAAGTACAGCTAGCGTTGACGGTTGGCATGTGTTACAATCTAAATCGGCTAACATCAAGCATAAATGTAAACGTATAGTAACGCAAATAGTAGAGCTGCAAGTCAGCAATTATCGTCGAACACGTATATTGTTGTTTATGAGATCTATCGCAATAAATATAACTTTACTTTAAAAACCTACATAAAATATTCTGTATGTACAGAAGTCAACACTGCCCACTGAAACTTGCAGGCGTAATCTGCATGGGCACTACTTTTAAACAAGCATATAGAAGTGTTTGCAGATTACATTTCGTAATGTGCGATTCGATATAGATTTCGCGACGAATGATTTGAACAACATGCGCACTGAATATAATACAATGACAAGCCTTTAACTGCCGCTTTTAATATATAATCGAAACTGAATACTCATCATGATCCTTTACAACCATCAACCTTTACAGCACAATGATTTTCACTCGTGGTCACTCGTAAATGTCAACAACACACAATGTTAACATCCCTTTCAACCGACGTCTCAATGCCTTTAGAATGTATTTCCATACAAGCCCAAATTACAAATTCTTTTCATAAACATTGAAAATTATATTCAGAGAGAGACGCGGCAGGCAGACAGAGAAAACATAGACCGACAAAAAGAGTTGAAAGAGACAGAGAGAGAGAGAGAGAGAGAGAGAGAGAGAGAGAGGAGAGAGAGAGAGAGAGCGACGAGAGAGAGAGAGAGAGAGCGAGAGAGAGAGAAAGAGGAAGAGGAAGAGGAAAAAGGAAGAACACCGAAGGAAAGGGGAAAATTTTCTTTGTATCTTAATAGAGATACAAGGTGAGTATCGATTTCAGCTCACGTTATCTGAGCCTCGGCCGTACGTCGTTCACGTGTGTTGGCCGAAATAGAATCTTACGGACCACACGTATCCCGCTATCTCCTTCACTTTCGCTATATCCACATCTATCGTAAACGCGCCGAGTGGACAAACGCTGCGAACTTATTTATTGACAAGCTGTAACTAAAATGATATTTCTTTGAAATTATTGCTCTTGCTACTGGAGAGCTGTTTCAGCGACCAATTGTCGCGGATATGATTACCGCGCGACAGCCAGACATCCTTGTGGTCATTACCAAGCAGCTATACGTCATTGCACCCAAAGCAGATGAGTATCATGATTGCATGGTCATGTGCAATCGAGAACGAAAAAATACAAGTGCGTTACTCTCGCTTGTAGACCTCACTTAAAAAAGACTAAAATAAATATTTTACAATAATCACACAAACACCCAGAGGTGCTTGTTTGCCATAGGTGCTCATTTGCCATAGCATGCTTTTAATAGCGCATCTATGAAGCGTTTCGCTTGCCTAGTCTCGTTCTTACAGCGCTGTATCTCCGCGTGTTGCAAATGTTGTACAACTGACATACATATATAGGCGCAATACCGTCAAAGATGCTGCAACGCCATCAGAAAGGCTTATGCGTCTATCCAACACCAGCACACCCTTAACTCAACTTACTGATCATGCAATGTGCAGCCTAGCTAAGATCGCTCGGTAATATCAGATCCAGTATAGGTCGTTATCTCGCTATTCCCGTCTTATTTTCCTACAACCACTTTTCACGAATGTACTATAAAGCCTCGGTGTCAGTTCGGATCAAACATTTCGTTACTATACGTGTTCTGCGGTAATGCATGTGTTGCCAATAACGCAATACGGGCTAACACTCCAGGTTACTCGTTCTGGATGACGCGAGGCAACACAAATTATTTTAGAATGGATATATAACATGTATATATGGAACGCACCACAATACCTGCACTAACACGCGACGCTAGTCTAGTGTGTCGCGCAACACGAACTTTACATTACAAACTATATCTGGCAACATTATTTATTCTAAAACGCATGTGGTGCGAATGGTACAGACCCCGTTGACCGCTCGTGACTCTCCCGTCCCGCCGTTGCGTAGGTTTCTTCTACTTCTAGCAGTAGTCATTTTATTTTCAATATCAACAGTCTGTTCGTGGCGCACGTACGTACGTACTCTCCCCAAGTGGAATGTTTATGAAAACCATTCAACATGCTTTCACTGCTCGTTTTTCTCTACCAAATCGCGCAGAATAATTAGCCCAGCACATATACAGACGTTTTGTCTTTTAAAACAGTGATATCATTATTGCCCAACAAAGCACCCCACGCGAGGTCGTACTTGTCAAAACGCCTGCACGGCACGACTAAACCCTGAACCGACTCTTAACTTGGTTATTGCGACTGCCTGTCACACATATAGTAATACATACTGTATGCTTAATTGAGTAAATGTCGGCAGTGCAACTTGAACGTAGATCTAACTGTGCAACGACATAAATTCCTACAAATTCTCACTATATATTTATTGCTTGGCCTCCTGCATTCACATGCGCACTTGGATCCATTTGAGGTGGACATCCGACGCACGCTATCGCTATGCTTATTATATACACATGCTAACACAATTGAGTATTTACGGCCGACTAAAATTCTCTCCACCGAAGCTACGGACGACGCTGACCAAAGCGCGCGACTCCGCTGTTGAGCCGACAACTAAATGCCACGTGACATTCATGCGGCCCGCTAGCAGGTGGCGCCCTCGCTGTCCACGGGGTGTGTCCGCAGCGCCGCTCAGCGAGAGAACGGAGAAGCTTCTGCACCGGAGTTAAGCGGCAGCAGTTACGATGTGCAGGTCTTGCAGCAGCGGATCTGGTAGGTGGACAGTCGGCACATGTTCAGCCGCTTGGCGAGACTGCAGTAGCGAGAGTGGTCGTAGCAGTTTGCCACTGAAACAGACGAGTCACGTACAAGTTTCACAAGCAGAGAATTCAGCAGACGGACGCTGATTTCGCTCTGATGCGATTACGAATGCACTTCCTGTGCGCACTATTTCTTATAGCATTTCAAAGCCTGTGTCAGAGACTACGTGTGTTTAGCGAGTGCGTGGTCTCATTAGACGCTACGACGATAATAATGATTTCTTCAAATAACATTAATATCTTTTACGACATTGGCCTGACTCTAGCAGCAGTCAGAGCAATTGTAACTCGCGAATAATATAATTTGAAAAAAATTCTCATTTTACTCACTCTCTGGTAAACACGACGGAGTCTGGCAAATTTTAACGACAGATGGGCGTGGCTTGTTACTACATTCTTCACCAGCGGGCTTCTTAGTTCCATACCACACGCACTGCAGTATCCTGCTCTGTAGGCCTGGCACGCCACACGTCTTTGTACACTGTGGCAGGCAAGACAGCGGCAGTTATGCACAGGCTCGGCTAATTAGCGTAAATGTAAGGGAGCTCGACAAAAACACGCTCACGCACGCACCCACGCACGCACGCACGCATGCATGCATGCAACAGAAACACACACGCGCGTGTGCGCATCCACACCTACACACACCCCCACACATACGCGCAGACATGTCTGTGTTTTAAACACATTTTGTCATCAGTCATATATAAACATATATATACATATATATATTTACGTATATATAATTATATAGTGGCGGGCACGACATGCAGGTAATAAGTTAGCTAGCAGCACTCAGAAAAATGTCTTATACTACCTATCATGGATTCATATTTCTATGGCAGTACTCGATAAAAAAGTAACTTCAACTATTGGCGATTAATACGATACACAAATTGCATGACGGCCATGATATCTCTCTATAGAAGTAAGACAGCAGGAGCCGATATTACAAAAAAAACACGACAATACAGAGTAGCGCACAGACACCAACAAAGGTTACACACGTGTGAAGAGTACAAGTCATTCATCAAAGCTCAGCATGCATGCGCACGTCTTCCACAGGGGTGTCATTAAACGAAGAGCCAGACGGGGGCGGCTAGTCTAAAAAATATAGGTGTGGTTTAGGTGATACGGCCATCGTTATAACCTACTGGGTATATTGATTTACAAGTAATTAGTCATACACAAGAAAATATGGCAGTCAACAAGCAGCGTTGCTGCAGAGCCATCTAGGATAAATAACAGTACTAACGCTATACATGTAGCTAGGTAGCTATATACTTAGATAATCTATTTGGTTTAGGCAACGACGGGTTTTTTTGTTAAGAACAAGATATAATGCACTTTTGCACTATGCACTATATTATGCACTATTAAATAAATGCGTAATAAGTGATTAAGTAAACATACGCGAGCAGGCTGTCATGGCAACAGGTGTTTTAGGTGTAATGCCCGGCAGGAGTCATTGCTTAATTACCATACACGCGCATGCACGCACGCACGCACGCACGCACGCACCTCATGTATCTAGCACATAATTGTGAGAGAAATGCAGTGTAATGATGTAATTTGGGGTTTAGCCCTAAATAAAGTGCGTAAATCTGATAATGCTATTGTGACCCAACATATTTTCTATGTATGGCATACAACTGCAGCTCAACACAATAACAACAAACACACTCATTTGGCTTACATGCATTAATTTTCTGATGATGTGTATACGTGGGGGAAAACAAGAAAGAGCATTTCCATTTACAAGCTGCTATGAAAAAACAATGCATGCTACTAACAGTCTTGTAAAATTCTTAGTGATCTTTCGTAATTGCTCTAACTATTCGGCGAACTGTTAGCATGCTATGCATAGCAATGTCGGGATATAAACTACAGCATGCTAGCACTAAACAGGGGGACAACATCGACAGCGGATCATGCAGATGAAGTATGTGTAGGCAGTGCATGGCGCGATGCCGACTCAGTATGCAACAAGCCACATAGATGCACAATGCGATGTTTAAAGTGGCTGAGGTGTAACAGATACCTCGGTCCATTCTCCAACCTTCCACACTGCCTCACACTTCTTGTTGTGACAGTCCTCCGTGTCTCTAGGCTTGGTGAGGGTGTTGCAGTTGTCGGGGGGCAAGTTAGTGCTGTTGGGAAGCTGACAGTAGAGGTCGCGGCGCCTTAGCGCCATGTTTAGTCCGTGGCACTCAGAGGCCATGCACTATACGGGCAAGCAGGAAAACGCAACATGTTCACTCCATGTAAACCATGAAATGCCGGATAAACATTGTACCGTAACACGCACGCACGTGAGTGTCGTGTGACCATAGCCGTTGGCTAGATGATCCTTATTTTTATTAGTGAACCATTAGCAGTGGATGATTTATATGGATTGCTTGCGCTCATGGGTCGTCCACAAATGTGTTGAGACGTATTTGCTCATATAAACGGCATAACGTCTCATCTGGCACAATATTCATCAGTGGACACTATGATTTTGAATTAAACTGGATAGCGTTAGTATCATGTTTAATAATTCGGAATAATCTAATGACTCAAAGGAAACGGGACGTTCTGGTTGTGGTTGATACTGTAAAGTCACTTATTTTCGTGGGTTCCAATTTTCGTGGTTTCAATAAAAAAATACATGTTCGCGGGTTCTTAAATTCGTGGATCAAGCCTTCCAATAATTTTTTTTCTCCAAAACCAATAATGCCAACAAACAGATTACTAACTACGAGCATGTCGAGGTTGTTGATAGTATATATTACTAGTTACGCACAGACGGCAGGCGTCGGTTTGCGGGCCTCCACTCCGGAACTGGCAATTGACATATGTACATAATATTTCGTTGGGTACATAAATTCGTGGATTGATGGACCCACGAAATCCACGAAAATTAGAACCTCACGAAAAAAAGGATTTTACAGTATTTCGGTCAGTACCTACTACCGCAATTCGGCATGCGTCAACAATACGCGTTATATTTGTTATATTTGATATTAGGGAATCTTGTAGCCTAGCTACTTTTTAATGCACAGTTAGTGGGGGACGGCGCGTTAGCTGCCAAGATATTACTTTTTTACACCTCACAGATTTGGCATAGACCGTATTTGGCTATAATACGGTATATCGGTATATTCCATGAGGAACGCATAATTTGATATACTCCAAGCAGCCAAATCGATTATCAGCCATTACGAAACTCTCACACTTGAATTATGCAACAGGAACTTGATATCTAGATTTTCTTCTGAACATTAAGTGCTGAACGTCGTCTATATATGCGGGAATTTAGAGAAACATGCTCAAGCGCGACAGATAACCCCAGAGATACACATGGCAAAAAATAAAACTCCAGCAGATGGAAGAAAAATGAAACATATAGATCCCCACTATATATATATATATATATATATATATAAGCCAAGAGTTGTCTGTTTGTACACGCGTTTCTCACCACCTATGTAAAGTATCTACCGGCAGACACGAACGAAAAACGTAGAACGTTGAAGACGGCATGACTGTTAATCCCTGCAAGAGCTTGACAGCCATACATGCACACTACTTCTGAGACTGACTCATGCATGTTTGGCAGGCAGTTCATTGCGTATTAAAGTCATGCGGTTTCTATAGTGGTTGCAGCTTAATTTCTTCCCCACTCAAACTTGTGAAACCATTCCAGCGTTTGAAACCATTAGTAACGTGTCTATAAGTAATTGTGTCTCTACACTAATGGTCTATGGCAATAGGCTGCTGGATTGATGACGTAAGAAACATAGACTCGCCATGATCCTACCAAACTTCTTCCCACACACCGGCAACTCCCGCGACCTTGCACACCGATCTCGCTATAATTAAATGCTTAAATATCTGACCTACCGTCCGATTAATTCGAATTGAGGATTGATTCATTAAGATTTGCGGGAGCAACGATCAAGCGGTGTGGTGGCGGAGGGGGGGAGGCGTACATCTGCACTTACGTTGGACCAATTCCCAACGATCCATCCTGGGCACTGACCGATCCCACACTTGCGCATCACGGGTGGTTTGGGAAGGCCCGCCTCCGTACACAACGTTGAATCCACCTTCTTGCGTTTCCCGTGTATCGATACCTAGACGCATCACAAAAATAGAACGTCGTCGTGTGCGTATACATGGACTGCACACGTCTATACGAGCGGCTAGGACATGCGAGGCGTGTAGTGACTGTACATATCAAACGTATTTCCTCCACAGATGGTTAGATAATGCAGTGAAATTCTACACGGAGTATGGAATGGTATGCTTGTTGCATTCGTCCCAATCGTAACGACCCTCCGCCCTCCTTTGATACAGTTGAGTGGAGCTCACCTCACATACAGCCGTTCGTGCCTGCACGCCATGACCACCGCACGTTTGAGAACAGTCCGTCCAGTTCATTGTCTTCCAGTCGAAGGCCAGGTCATCTACTTGACCGTTTGAGAAGTCAATTAAATTGTTGATGTCCGGAATTTCTAGCTGAAGCTTGCGCAGCAGATCCCCAACGTGCTGCATGTGCGGCGGATTAACCTACATGGAAAATACAGACAAGATTGTATGTTTAGCTAAGGAAATATTTTGTGCAACATTTGCAATATCATGTCGTGTGAATTCGTTGATCTTAGTATTATAGCATAACGTCAAGCCTCTTTCTTGATCAATGGCAGCTTGAGCATTTCTTTAAATATATTCAGAGGAAATAAGATGCGTTAGCTCACATTTGCATTTGCCTCAATGCTGTTGTCTTCCCTGCCTGGTTCATTGTGTGTGGATCCTCTACCGTCAGAATTCAACTCATTGTCTATCTGAGTATTATCTTTTGCTTTCATTTCATTGTCAGTATCATCCTTTTCTTCCTACAATCATACATTTATTTTAAGTGAAAAGGCCCGCGATTTGTTAATGATGCATTTTACTCTCGATATCTTTAAGTGACTGAAGATTAGAAATTGAGAGTAAAACTGTACGGAACGTTAAAGCTCGACGAGCAGAAAGTTTCCGTTCCAGAAATCCAGTTCCATGTATACTAATCACGTACACTCCTCCACATAATTATTATTTACCGGCGCCCCTCTCTCACGCACGCACACACGTGCACGCACGCATGAATGCGCATACTCTCGGTCTCTCATTTGAGCACATGCATGCTTTTGCTCTCGCTCTCTCTCTCTCTCTCTCTCTCTCTCTCTCTCTCTCTCTCTCTCTCTCTCTCTCTCTCTCTCTCTCTCTCTCT
>NW_014577152.1:217736-219657 GCF_000485595.1 Priapulus caudatus
TCCGCGATATGTTAATGATATATTTTACTCTCAATATCATTAAGTGACTGAAGATTACAAATTGAAATTAAACCTGTACGGAACGTTAAAGCTCGACGAGCAGAAAGTTTCCGTTCCAGAAATCCAGTTCCATGTATACTAATCACGTACACTCCGCCACATAATTATTATTTACCGGCGCCCCTATCTCACGCACGCACACACGTGCACGCACGCACGCACGCATGAATGCGCATACTCTCGGTCTCTCATTTGAGCACATGCATGCTTTTGCTCTCTCTCTCTCTCTCTCTCTCTCTCTTCCCTTTTTTCTCCCTCCCTCTCACTTGGTCATTCTCTGTCGATTTATCCTCTGGGTTGTACATCCAGCATTGATTACCATCATAAAATTAACAGGATTAAATTGTTTGTATGTTTTACTTGGTCTAATAGCTTCAAGTCGAGAATGAGCTTTTCATCTTTTTCCTTCGCCTCTTGCGTGTACATGGTTGTAGTAGGCATGTCGAGATTCCAGTATGGCGCTTCTGTCTTGTTCTCCTTGCGATGCGACAACGAGAGAGGGATATGGTATACGTCACTTCGGTTGATATATCTGTAAAATAGTCGTAAAACACAATTCTTTAACTGAGACAAACTGGGTTTACACTGCCAACTTTGAGTTGTCGAATTGCCGAATTGGACCAACAAAACTTCCCAACGCTCTATCAACCGTTCTATGAACCGTGCCATGTGTTTACACTGACGACTGTGAGTTGGCCAACTCGATCGAGTGGTCAGCGTCGACCGCGAGCGTACGTGTGGGGCGATGGATACGTATACGCATTATATTGCATGTATAAATTCGCGAGGTACCGCATGTACAGGCGCAAAGAGTCGTGCACAGTCACAGAGTCAGGATGCCACGAGGGCAGTGGTTTACCGGAGGGGTTGCCGATTGGATTTGTTTATGCTCGTGCTGCCGACCTCCTCCTCATGTGCACGTGCGCGTGTACGTGCGCGCACGCTTATACCTCCCCCCCCCGTGTACAACAGGTGTACGTGAGTGTATCTGCCGTACACAGATGAACGTGACCGCACGCGTGCAAGTATACGCGCATACACGTGTACGTGCATATACACGCGTGCGTGCACGTACACGCGCACATATACGCATGCGTACAAGTACACGCGTGCGCGCACGTACACGCGTGCGTGCGTATATACGCGTGCGTGTACACGTGTTCGTGTGCGTGCACGTACACGTATGCTCGCACATACACGCATGCGTACACATGCACGCGTTCACTCGCGTGCACCTGTTTTACGCAGGCGGAATGTACACAACCGCGTGTATGTACACGCATACGCGCACGCACATAAGGAGCTCGGCTGCACGTGCTTGTACAAACGCAATGCCCTCGCGGCAACACCGGCATCCTGACGCTGTGACTGTGCACGAGTCTTTGCGCCTATGCGTGCGGTACCTCGGGCTTTATGCCACAGAGAGTCGTCGTCGTCGTCGTCGTCGTCGTCGTCGTCGTCGTCGTCGTTGTTGTTGTTGTTGTTGTTGTTGTTGTTTGTTGTGCTGTTTCTTGTTGGCGGCGGCAACGGAGAGGAGAGAACAGGAAGAAAAGAAGGATGTTGGGGATGCGGATGAGGATCAGTGAGTGGGACTGTGGGAGTGATGAGTGGGGCGAGTGAGCAGCAATGATTAGGGTTGGCTTTACGGTTGCATAATTCCTTCCTCGTGTTTTCCTCTCTCGATGTTTGTTAGACTAGTCGTCTGTCGTAAAATATTAGTGCATCTAGCAGAGCGGTCGGGTTACGAAAATCTTGGTTCGCTCTATTCTCATTCTCTCTCTCTCTCTCTCTCTCTCTCTCTCTCTCTCTCTCTCTCTCTCTCTCTCTCTCTCTCGCTCTATTTCTATATATCTCTCTCACT
>NW_014577152.1:219667-224296 GCF_000485595.1 Priapulus caudatus
ACGGTACGTACGTTACTCGTCTCTCTCTCTCTCTCTCTCTCTCTCTCTCTCTCTCTCTCTCTCTCTCTCTCTCTCTCTTCTTACTATATATCTCTCTCTCTCTCTCTCGTCGCCGTCCTCTCTCTCTCTCTCTCTCTCTCTCTCTTCTTTCGGTCTCTCTCTCTCTCTCTCTCTCTCTTTCTTTCTCGCTCTCACTCTTTCCCTCCCCCTCTCTTCCCCTATCTCTCACCTGTTGCTCACTGTCTTATATGTACTCACAGCGATACAAGCATTATTCATACATACACCACGGTTTACTAAATCCAACACACAGATACCAGGTTGATATCTCACATAAAATCTCACAGTGAAGCTTTCGTTGTACCGCTTTTCTCTCTCTAGTTCCGTCTCATCTCGTTCTGAATCACGTACGATATCATACTGACAAAAAACGTCCAACTCGCCAACTCCGAGTTCGCGAAATTGTTAGAACATGTTCTAATCTCCCAACTAGTTGCTATCGATCGGTTGGACGCGCAATTTCTGCGTTTACACTGCCGATTGTCAGTTGCGAAATTGCGAAGTTGGTAGTGTAAACCCAGCTTTATGGGAAATCACAGAATGATCACAGTATGATACATTAATCTCAAAAATAGGGCCTATAGTATAATGCTTATGATGATTCACCCCTTTTTAAACATGAATTAAGAGCAACATTAAGAATAAAAGTGTCAATGACACTGTAGCTCACCTTGGGTGTGATAGAAGAGGGAGGGGGGGATATATAAAGCAAGAGTATATATGAGTAACTCCCATTATATGGCATATCTCCCATTATATACTCTTGATAATAATATGCATAAGTTTTGATGCGAAAATAAATGTCTAATTTGATAACATAAATTTGATGCGAAAATAAAGTCTGAAATCTTAACGAGAGATGGCGCTACGCCTAAATGATCGCCATTTTGGTTTTCGAATATCGCGCAAATAAAAACAATAAAATATTCCAGTCAAATTACTGTAACGAAGTATCTAAAACGCAATATTACACGTATATAGGTATGATTGTAGTTGTTAACCAGTTAGACGATATAAACGTAAGAGGACATTGTCCTCTCTCCCATAGGAGTAACAACTGATTTGGGGATAATCTTACACATTCATAAACCAAAATTTAACAAAATTGAATGAATCTAGATGGCCATTTTCATTTTTGCCAAAAAATGGGCGTGGCTTGAAAGTAGGTTGACTGGCGTGCTCCAAAATAGGACCTTTAAAATCTACCTAATTTGCATAATTAAAAAAACAAACAAAATACCCGTATGATATGTTTTGGGGCCAGTTCTTATTCATTCACATACCAGAAATGAGCAAAATCCGTTAAACCTGAACTGACTTATGGCCATTTCCATTTCTGCTAAAAAAAAGTGGACATGGCTCGAAAGTAGGTCGACTGGCGTGCTCCAAAATAGGACGTTCAAACTTCTCCCATAGGAGTAACAACTATAAGCAATTTGAAACATGTGGGTCAAGCGGTTATTGAGTTATCATTGACCGTAGCCAAATGTTGACGGACGGACGGACGGACGGACGGACGGACAGACGGACGACACCCCATGGCAATAGCTCATCTTGACGATGTCAAGGCAAGCTAAAAATGAAAAAACTGTTTTTTGAATTGGAAAGAAACATTGATGAGTTTCATGTCAATGCTATTGGAATTTGAATAATTCTGTTACAATAACTATTTATGTAAACGTGTGAAAAGAACCTACTAAAATCATTACAAACCCAAACTATTAAGACTCCATGGCTAGTTTCATGAGATTTTGACATGTCAGGAGCTCACCTGCTGTAGCTATCCTTGTCTTCGAGAATTTCATTAGGTTCAGTTACATCGATTCTCTCGTTGTGAATGGTGGGAATGATATTTTCATTTATCATAGTCCTGTTAGCATTCAACGTTTTCGAGTTGTATGTAACGTTCTTGATCTTTCCTGTCGTGAAAAAAAATAAAATTGAGCAAACAAATGAAGTATTTACCATCAGAGACAAATAATTCTTTCCGTTTTCCTAATTTTTTAAATAGTATCACTTGCCCAAATTACAATTTTTATTACCGATCATAGCCACTAAAATATGCACTGCTATATGACTACTGTGTTTAGTTAGTACAATTATTGTTATTTTAATATGCTCGCCGTGCAAATTTAATTATCATAATTACCTAATTGCGTAATTGTTATTATGTTTCGTATGCACGCGGGATAAATTTCATTAGTACGGTTCGGAGCTGCTACGCAAGCGCCCACGCCAATGTTTGCATTAGCGATCGATCGATGCTGACGTCATGGCGCTGACGTCACTGTTGTTAGTTTACCTTCTCCGTCGACGTCCACGGTTCTAAAGTTGAGCGTGATGTGGCGACGCTTGCTTCCGGCTATGCACGTGTACTCACCAGCGTCGTGTTTAGTCGCAGATTTGATGCGCAGCGCACCTGGGTGGAAATAGAATTAGATGGAGGGTGGATTAGAGTAACGGTGGATGATACGGCCGATTGAGGAAGGTGGAGAAGAATCATCAACAGGAAGGTCAGCCCATAGCTGACGTCTCAGCGTGTACCATCCGCGAGAGACTACGACAAAGAAGAAAAAGAAGAAGAAGAAGCCCCTGGGTGGAAATCAAAAAGGTACCTGTCTACTAACGACATGAGTGCACCTTGTGAATGATCGCACGCCTGAAGAGTAACGCGTGAATTGCACTCACCACGGACTAGAATCTGCGCAATGAATACATGATTGAATCACACGCAATAGGCGTGTTCACACACAAGAAAAACCGCGATGCTAATCGCGATGGAAATACCGAGATAATTGTGTCGTTGTTCACACAGGTGGAAATATCTCGCTAATCGCCGAGCGGGATAACTCTATAAATCGAAGTGCGCATGCTCACTGCCGGATGTTGATACGATCGCTTGGAATGATGGGATAGAAAATACCGGGATTATTTGCGCGAGCGTTCACACACACGCCGCGGTGCAATTAATCTCGCTAATTCCAAATAATCGCAGTCAAAAGTGCGATTTGCAGCGCGATGCTGATCGCGATACTTAGTGAGATTTTTGCGTTCACTCGATCGCGATGCAAAAACCGAGATTTGCATCCCGCTAATTCCCGCCAGTGTGAACGCGCCTAATATAAATAAAATCACAAGCATGGCGCGTGCTGGTAGTATACTCCCGTGCCTGGGAGTGAGTGGAGCAAGCATATATGCGCAGACGCCAGCAAGACGGACAGTAAAAATCATCCCGTAATCTCGTAGAAGAACCTACATATCTTTGATGTGTATATTATGCGGATTACACACCTATGTATATATATATAAATATATATATATTATTATATATATATATATATATATATATATATAGTGACAGAAAGCGAGATAGAGAAATCACATAGGCAAAGTACTTTTAGTTACCGTTTTTAGAGATCCTGACGTGGCTTAGAGTTCGAATGACAATGCCATTCTTTGCCCACGAAACGTCATCGTGACCTTTCTTTCCAGGACACTTTATCTTTACGTTAGTGCCCTCGAGAATAATGGCGTGGCCTTTTGCTTTCAAAATCAACTTCTTCATGTGTCCTGCAGTCAAAATGTTTCCAGTATTAAGTTCCACTATTATATTTGTCGTAATTCTACCCAACGACAATTACAAGATATATGTGATAAAAATAACCAGCGCGTAGTGTTGCTGCACGGGTAATTCAATATCTTACCTGCTCAACCAAATAACCTAATAAAACAGGAAATATAGCACACTTTGGTTATAGCCACGAGGTGTAATCATAGACCAGAGTTAGTTTCTAGCAAAGATAACATTTGCGTTCGGTTTCGCACCGGATTGGATATAAGTCGCAGGAGTTGTAGTGAAATAGCTCGTTGTCTTTCCCGGGCAACTATCCAAGAAGCAAGCTTGTAGGCTTGTGGGTTTCTCAGTCGGGCAGGAGTCAGGAGGCAGGAACACGACCTAGTGAGAGAATCATCGGTTACGTTAATGACCAAGAATAAATTTTGAGCAAGTTATATAATATTATAGGTATAACCCGCTGGAACAATAAACTATTAACTCTTTGATCAAAACTGTCTACGTTGTTTGAGGCTCTCGTGCAGCTGTGTTCGGAAATTCGTAATATCATACACACACTACACCTAGTCATTAATAGAATCGTTATTAAAAAGCTTAGTTTGGTATTTTCATTTCGGTTGGTTTATTTATGCTTGGTGATATATTAAGTATATCAAGTAATTATTACATATTTATTATAAATATATTATTAATTAATTAATATTATAATATTATATTAATTATTATATATATGTAAAATATATAAATATAGTATAACTTACCTGGCCTAGTCTCTTCACTTGTCTGCAATGTACGGCTCTCTCCTGCACACCATAGTCGCACGATTTTGAACACTAAAGAAAAACATAACATTGTTAACTAGAGCACTCGGAGAGCGCAGACTTCCGCCAAGGCAGCTCAATTCTCTCACTGTGGAAAATTTAATTAATTAATTGGATCCGGATGACCACCAAAATGTAATCAATTCTAAGTTACCCCATTTCTGACCTATCCTG
>NW_014577152.1:227150-227820 GCF_000485595.1 Priapulus caudatus
TAGGAACGCTGGTCAGTAAGAACGCTGGTCAGTAAGAACGCTGGTCAGTAAGAACGCTGGTCAGTAAGAACGCTGGTCAGTAAGAACGCTGGTCAGTAAGAACGCTGGTCATTTCCTCCGCGTTACTCGGTCACTCGTTAACAACGTTTCCGCGGATAATCGTCTCGATTTGTCCGATCGTCACGCGACGATAGACAGGCTGCTCGTAACTCAGCTCTATATACACGCGTCAGCTTTCGCTCGGCCACAGGCGCGTCCTTCCTACAGGGAAGGCTTTCTTCGGGCGGAGCGAAAGCCGACAGGGGTACCAGTAAGCAGTGATACTCGTAAAGCTGGGTTTACACTGCCAACTTTGAGTTGGCGAATTGCCGAATTAGAACATATTCTATATTATAACATTTCTCCCAACTAGGTGCTATCGATCGGTTGGACGTGCAACTTTTGCGTTTACACGGCCGATTGTCAGTTGCGAAATTGCGAAGTTGGTACAATTCGGCAATTCGCCAACACAAAGTTGGCAGTGTAATTTGTAAACGCAGCTTAACTCTATACGCGAACAACGCGCAGCACGCAGACTACCGCTGTGCTTCTACCCCCACGACACCACACACACACACACACACACACACACACACACACACACACACACACACACACACACACACACACA
>NW_014577152.1:230921-248879 GCF_000485595.1 Priapulus caudatus
ATTAATTAATTAATTAATTGGATCCGGATCACCACGAAAATCGAATCAATTCTAAGTTACCCCATTTCTGACCTATCCTGGCAATTTTATTAATTAATTAATTAATTGGATCCGGATCACCACCAAAATCTAATCAATTCTAAGTTAGCCCCCCCCCTTTCTGACGTATCCTGAAAATTTTATGACAATCCGTCCATAACTTTTCCAGTTAGGCTGTACACGCACAAACCCACAAACCAACAAACACACGCCGGTGAAAACATAACCTCCTGCCAACCCCTTGGCGGAGGTAATTATTAAGCATTAACGATGTTAAAAATTGTCGCAACACGTGTTGTTTGAAGGGTGTTGCTGAGAACGCAAAATATTTTTTACATTTTTTAATTGTCTATCGTTAATTAATGTATATCGACTTTTATTTCTCCATATCGCCACAATATAATATGTCATAGGCCTACGTAAGTTTGTTCGGCCGTCGACTCGAATTTACAATTTTAGTCCTATAATAAGGATATATATCGGATGAGGACTCTCAGTTGTGAAAATATCGCAAAAATTAGTGGTTTGTTTAAGAAAATTAATGTAACTGCATTGCAAGATTGATAGTTTACATTAAATGGGCTTTTCATTATCTTACATCGTGCTCATAACTGTGCGAATTTCTAATTCGGTCTATTCGAATTCTGTGCTAATTTGCCTAAAAATGGCTTTAATCTATTTGTACGCAGGCTGTTTAGGTGCGAGTAACTCGACGAGGTGATGTCTGCTGATGTCGGTGATGATAAAACGAGCTTAAAACAAGTTGCACATATTGAAAAAGCAAATAATGAACCGACAGAACTCGGCAAATTATTATTGATCACAACCAAAGCTGAGCGAAATTACGTCTGTGACGAGAATAGCTGAGTCTGGCGTAATGCTATGTACAGAAGATGTTTATTCTGAAGTTATCACATTCTATTGCTGCTCTTTCGGAAGCCGTGGAGACATAAGGACTTAGAGACGAACGAAGTCAGCTGCAGTGAGCAATATAAGTGGGGCGTGAACACGAAATTCAATTCAAAATTCAAACGTTCGTCTCCTTCCTTAATAAGAATGCGTTATTAGTACGAATATTGAAGCATTTTTTCACTGCCATTCTGAATTTATAAGCGCACAGAAAATACGAACGCAACAGCAACTACAACGTAGTAATTATACTGCGTAGCCGTCTACTTATGAAATTACATCATTTACTCCACTAACAGCTAAGATATTACCCATAGCAGCTAGCGCATAGACATATTTCACACGCATAGCAGGGTAAATAAAAGCGCTATATACTCCCATGGCGATAGTCCGGCTTTTACTTTCCCCTCATAGCAGGGTTTATGGAGCACCTTGTTACTTGCGCTGACCACCGCACGCCCCCGGGAGGGGGGGGGGAAGACGAGGTTTATGGGTCAGCGCGAATCCCACGCGGGCTTCCTTTTACACAACGTCTCCTCAGTAATGTGACGTTGACACTGTTTAAGTGTCGACAATTCGCGCAGTTTCCCTGGGGGAGCGCTCTGTTTATACAGGCGTGCTCCTTCGCATTGCCCGTCTATGGACTCATCTATCAACATGACCAGAAGCGCACGACAGCGGGCCGATCACAAGTCAATATTCGGGCCCTGCGTAACGGGCCACGGCGCTAGATGCGCACAGAAATCTGACGGCTCATTGCCACTGGCTGACAGGTCCCTTTCAGTGAACATGCCCTACTGGCACAGCCCGAGATAATGAAATCAGCGGCTAATATTGCGTTTACCCAGACGGCGGCTATTGCAAGAAGCTACGCATGCAGTGGCCGTGAGAAGAAGAGCAACTAAGTGGGTGTTCATTACTGTTTCTCTGTTCATACTCGCAGCGCGCGCACAAGCCCGTGTCTGTGCGCATCCGCAGCCGTACGTCCAACTGCGTCTTAAAATTCAAACAATGATGAACTTTTTCGGTTTAGTTTCTCAATAGAGCAGGTTGGCCTTCGCACGTGGCGGTTGGCCCCGTACGGGGATGTAATTGGAACTCGTTGGCAGAGCCGGGGGGAATTGTTTGGTTTCCGCTACGGCATGATTTACTACTTACTTTGCACACACCGACAGCGTTGTGAGCGTAAAAGGAGGTCACGATTGACACTACGGAAGGCGTATATTCACGGGGCTAATCCCCTAGCGGCTGCCGCCAACGTGAGAACCGCGTCACAGATCCCGGCTTCCCGTACATGCTTTCATCAGAGCCGCGAGATCTGAGATTATCCAGCGTAAGGTTTTCCCCTTTCGCTTATCAATCCTAGGTTTGCTCGAACGCCGTGTAACAGACGGCGTGCTTCCGTAGTTAAGTGAAGCCTGCATTGCCAAGCGTAGACTCATTAGGAACGCTAGTCAGTAGGAACGCTAGTCAGTAGGAACGCTGGTCACTAGGAACGCTGGTCACTAGGAACGCTAGTCACTAGGAACACTGGTCAATAGGAACGCTGGTCACGCTAGAAACCGCTGGTCACAGGAAGCGGCTGAGTCACTAGGAAGGCTGTCAGCTAGGAACTCTAGTCACTAGGACGGGGCTAGTCCACTTAAGAACGGCTAGTCGACGTGGAGGAACGGCTGGTCACTTTAGAACGGGCTAGTTCTACATAGGACGCTGAGTCACTAGGAACGCTGGTCCTAGGACGCTGGTTCAGTAGGAACGCTGGTCAGGTAGGAACGCTGCTGGTCATAGGCAACAGCGCGTTGGTCAGTAGTAACGCTGGTCAGGTAAGGAACGCTGGGGTCAGTCAGACGCTGTGCAGTAAGAACGCTGGTCAGTAGGAACGCTTGGTCAGTAGGTAAACGGGCTGGTGCATGGTAAGAAATACACTTGGTCAGTAAGAATCGCTGGTCAGTAAGAAAGCGGCTGGTAGTAGAACGGCTGGTCAGTAAGTAGCGCTTGGTTCAGTAAGAACGGCTGGTCAGTAGACGTGCCTGGTCAGTAAGATCGGCTGGTTGGCATTTCCTCGCGTTACTCGGTCAGTCGTCGGTTTACAACGTTTCGCAGCGATAATGCGTCTCGATTTGTCCGAGTCGTCACGCGACGATAGAGAGCTGCTCGTAATACAGCTGCTATAATACACGCGTCAGCTTTCGCTCGGGTGCCAGCAGGGCGGCGTCTTCGCTACAGGGAAGGTTTTCTCGGGCGGAGCGAAAGCGACAGGGGTAGGCCTAGTAAGCAGTGATACTCCGTAAAGCTGGGTTTACACTGCCAACGTTTGAGTTGGGCGATTGCGAATTAGATACATATTCTATATTATAACATTTCTTCCGAAGCTAGGTGGTATGCGATCGGTCTTGGACGTGCAACGTTTTTGCGTTTACACGGCCGATTGTTTCAGTTGCCGAAATTTGCGAAGTTGGTACACATTCGGCAATTCGCCAACACAAAGTCGTCGGCAGTGTAATTTGTAAACCGCAGCTTAACTCTATACGGGCGAACAACGCGCGAGACGCAGACTACGCTGTGCTTCTACCGCCACGACAGCACTACACACAGCACGAGCACACCACACACACACACACACACACACACACACACACACACACACACACACACACACACACACACACACACACACACACACACACACACACACACACACACACACACACACTGGTTGCGGCGGCCACCAGTTAGCACGCACCCAGCCGTGCACTGCCATGCCAGCGTGCGTCGTATTAGAGTAGCGCTTCTATACGGCTGAGTACTGGCAGCAGTACCCCGCAGCACCCGGGGGGCACTGCGCTCCGCCCCTCCCGCACTGTCCGCGGGTCGGGGGGGGGGGGTCGATAATGCAGTCAGCTGAAACTGCGTACACCCCGCCCCTATAGCGTGTGTTATATCGATGAGTGAGTGAGTGACCCACGATTCTATGTGCATGGT
The DNA here is from genome assembly GCF_000485595.1 of Priapulus caudatus. Classification (NCBI taxonomy): domain Eukaryota; kingdom Metazoa; phylum Priapulida; class Priapulimorpha; order Priapulimorphida; family Priapulidae; genus Priapulus; species Priapulus caudatus. The sequence continues at coordinate 234,852 of NW_014577152.1, forward strand.
GGTTTCTCGGCTACCTCCTCGATTCCTATACCAGGGCCGTAGGCTGAGCAGTTGAGCAAGTTCCTAGCAGGGGCTAAATTTCACGACTCAACTGTGTAATGATGAGCGACGGGCGCAGCTCTTGATCGACGCACATAGTGTGGTGGGGGTGGTTCTGCGACGAGTCTTTCACGGATAAGTGACCAAAAAATAACGTTATCGGTTATTTACGATTATTAGCTAAGCTTATTTTTTAATTATGCTCCAAAATCAAGGGGGCAGATGCCCCCTTGCCCCCCCCACAGGCTACGGCCATGTATACACGGTGTGCATAATCCAGACAGCGCCGAACAGCAGATATGCACCACGCAGTTGCCTAGCCGGGCTCGTTCGAGAAGCGACAGTTAAAAAAAGTCGTTAATTAAAAAGCCGTTAAAAAGACGTTAAAGATGTTAATTTATATCCACTTTGGAACTAATAATAATAATAATAATAATAATAATAATAATAATAATGGGACACGGCCAACCCAGAAGCCACCGGCTAATGCCGTGATCCACTTTGGAAATAATAATAATAATAATCAGACAATAATAATAGACATCTTTAGGCGCCTGCTCCTCATTACGTACGTACAAAGCCCAACGGTGGACACTGCGGTGTTGTACGCAAACATCTGTATGAAACATGTCCCGTGTAAAATGCTGCGTCGTGCGACATCGCAGCGTCTATACAGCCAGACATGCGCCGCCACGCCGCCCGTAATGACGTAATTGTTGGTGACGGGCCCGTTCGCCACTCCGCCACAGCTTTTCAGCGACTTCAAGCGACCGCTGTAAGTCGCCACCGTCGATCGATCGTCGCTGGGTTTAAATGCTGCGTCGGTCTTTATTACGATAAAAACGAGAGCGAATCTAACGCAATCGCATACAGCGCTTTTCCGACTGGCCAAGTTCCCGATTGAGATGGGCAGTCCAATTATACAAGAAAGCACTTAAACTTGTATACACAGCGAGAGAGCCATGCTTATAGTTTCGGATGAACTTCGGATGTCCACCAATTATGACAGCGTATTTCAACGCCTGTCAATAAATCGACGAACATTGGGAAGGTACCCACGAAATAGATTCAGTCGCGTTGTTGAAAGAGTTGACCGAGTAAATTTCAAACAGGAGCAATCAGAGATAGCAAACCTCCGCGACAGCGTAACAGTCCCCCCATTTTGCTGGTACACCCAATATACAGTTTGATGACATTTTCAAAAATTTGAAAAAAAAGAAAAAAGATCCAGGATTTTTTTTAATGAATTTTGAAGTCTTCCCCACAAGAAAAACAAATCCTGGATCCAGACGCGTCGCATGAATCGCGCCTCAATTTTCGCCGCTATTGTAAATACCTCCCGTCACATACCATTGCTACACACGAGGGTTGTCGAATTTCAGTCACATCGCAGCAGGGTCGCAGCGTAGCCGGGCAAGGAATCGGTAAAATACTCTTAGGCCGGCATTCGGAAAACGGGAATATTTTGGCCGCACTACATTTATTGCTGGATTCTTTACGAGCGAGTGCCCACCACAATTATGGGCTGCACGCGTCGAGTTTATAGCATAGTATTTCTGGCCATTTTACTGCTCGTGGAAGTGGGGTCGTGCTATAGTAAACATACTTATTGCGCGATCGCTTTTACGCACACTGCACGCTTTATTTGAGGATATCCGTTACTCCGCACATATGCCGCAATTTCTTGTGAATCCCATTGCGGATTCATACGGATTCGCAAAATGATAATAGAAAACATATAGTATACATGTCATGATTATTCGTTTTCTAGATTTTACCTAAATATATATATATATATATATATATGCTGCGTGAATGCCGGCTATAAATATATCCGCGCAGCTCTGTTCGTGTGCGTGCGTGCGTGCGTGCGTGCGTGCGTGCGTGCGTGCGTGCGTGTATGTAGGGGTACGTAACGTAAATATACTCATCTCTGTATGGTATTTAAAGATCTTCCCTTCGCGCCACGAACAAACGCATCCGCGTCAAAGCGCCCAGCGGCGGACAAAGCAAGCTCAGCATCCCGCGTGCATGACGTTATGAAATTACGAACCGTCGACAAGTTTCAGGAAGGAAGCAGTGAATGCTTGCCCGATCAATGGGCTGCTGCAGTGTAACGTGGTGAGATGGCGCACATCGGCGTCGTCCACACAGCGCCTAGCGGCTTTTCCAATTAAGTGAACGTCTCCATTCTTCTCGTGGTCGGCTAGCCGTGGACGGTTTTTTCGGCGTTGAAACACGAATCGCCAATAGCTCCGAAAGTCGGAAGGACGAACGCACTGGTTTTTTCGCCGAAAGAATTGTTCACGCGAATTCCAAGAAATGCAATTTTGTCGGCACTGTGTGAAGTTTATATGAGGGAAAAAAAGCGCCCGTTACTCATGGTGTTGTGTATGTCTGTCCAGGATATGCGCGCACATAACTATTCGAACAGCTAGTGTCTACTTTGACAGCGGCCACTGAACAAAGTGCATTGAGATCACGTGATTTCGGCAAACTTTATACAAACAAAAAATGTCGAACAACTTGTAATCCCATTAAGGAGCATGCAAACCTTATCAGAACAATTCCGCAGAACACATAGTTGAAATTCAATTCAGTAACTATGGCAACGAGATAAGGCCCTCGAGAAGATTAACAAATATTTATTGACCAAGTGGAGGCAGTTAGTAGGGAAATTTAATCAAAAGTACTGTTTGTGCCTCGCAATGATTTTCCAATATCTGAAGTGATTGAAAGCCAAAATCATCTCTTTGGATTCTTCAAGGCATGATTTATTCAATAGTATTATTGTTGTGTTTGCTTCCGAGTGTTTCCGAAAGCAATGCTTACGCATATAGCGTCAAGGTCCTAGCGCGATCCTGTATTCCTAGATAACAAAATAGCGAATACATTAGGCCCTACTCTAACCCTGAGAGATCACAAGAATCCATTACACGCATGGACTCTTGAATCGATTGTCCTTCACGTTTCACTATGACCGGCAATCGGAGATAGCAAACCTCTGCCATAGCGTAACAGTGTATGCGCCAGTGGTATATCCAATATAGAGTTTGATGAAATTTTCAGAAATTTTGGAGAGAAAAAAACCAGGATTTTTTTGATGAATTTTGAATGCGTCGAAATCTTCCCACAAAAAATCCTGGATCCAGATCTGGATCCGGATCACCACCAAAATGTAATCGATTGGTTTTTGGCCCAAGACCAACCCGTCCAAAAAAAATCATCAAAATCCATCCGTACCTTTTTGAGATATCCTGTTGACAGACAAACAAACAAACCAACAAACTAACAGGGGCGAAAACATAACCCCCTTGGCAGAGTATCTACTTGCAGAGGCAACAAACGAACAGGGGCGAAAACATAACCTTCTTGGCGGAGGTAACAAACGAACAGGGGCGAAAACATAACCTCCTTGGCGGAGGGAAAAAGTAGACTGTAGATCCATCGTAGAGTCACAAGATTAAACCCGAACGAGAAGAGACGAGAAGAGCACAAGAGTAAACCCTTTCAAGAATTGTTGATTTCACCACATAATGTTTGGAGGTCATAAGCGTAACGCGAACCAAACTGGCAATAAAACTAGAAAAAGCAGTTGTCACCAACTACATGTATCCCCCGTAATCTAGTTAAGTATAAATGAAATATCTCTGTAAGGACGTAGAAGGTAGGTAAAGTTAAATAAGTCACAAAGACAAAGGTTTGTTACATAACTCATCTGCCTGAGATGTGCAAGTATGTTAAAATTGGTTGCCTTAGGGGTTTTGGTACGCTGCACACCTTCTCCCCAAGATGTGCAAGTATACCAAGTTTGGAAGCGCTAGGTCAATTAGGGGCCGAGTTATAGAGCGGAAGGGAAATATGATCAAGGTCAAGGTAAAGGTCAAATAAAGGTCGTAGTGAACTGGTTTTGGTAGCGCTAGGTCAATTAAGGGCCGAGTTATAGAGCGGAAGGGAAATATGATCAAGGTCAAGGTAAAGGTCAAATAAAGGTCGTAGTGACCTGGTTTTGGAATGCTGCGCACCTTCTCCCCAAGATGTGTAAGTATAGCAAGTTTGGTAGCGCTAGGTCAATGAGGGGCCGAGTTATAGAGCAGAAGGGAAATATGATCAAGGTCAAGGTAAAGGTCAAATAAAGATTGCAGTGACCTGGTTTTGTTACGCGCGACACACCTTCTCCCCAGGATGTGTAAGTATACCAAGTTTGGAAGCGCTAGGTCAATTAGGGGCCGAGTTATAGAGCGGAAGGGAAATATGATCAAGGTCAAGGTAAAGGTCAAATAAAGATTGCAGTGACCTGGTTTTGGTACGCGACACACCTTCTCCCCAGGATGTGTAAGTATACCAAGTTTGGAAGCGCTAGGTCAATTAGGGGCCGAGTTATAGAGCGGAAGGGAAATATGATCAAGGTCAAGGTAAAGGTCAAATAAAGATTGCAGTGACCTGGTTTTGTTACGCGCGACACACCTTCTCCCCAGGATGTGTAAGTATACCAAGTTTGGAAGCGCTAGGTCAATTAGGGGCCGAGTTATAGAGCGGAAGGGAAATATGATGGTTAAGGTAAAGGCCAAATAAAGGTCGCAGTGACCTGGTTTTGGTACGCTGCACACCTTCTCCCCAAGATGTGTAAAAATACTAAGTTTGGTAGCGCTAGGTCAATTAGGGGTCGAGTTATAGAGCAGAAGGGAAAGTGTCTGCGGCGGCAGCGGCGGCGGCAGCGGCGGCGGCTGGGGAGACATGAAACCATAATATCCCCGCCGACTTCGTCGCGGGGGGATACAATTACCAGTTGAAGTTGGCACAATAGTTCCGCTTACATGCGAACTTGTTTTCGTATAATACAACTGCTCCATAATCAAATTAGCTCTGCAGTCCTAACTAAATATATCGGGAGACATCTGAAACGTGCCTCTGAGCAACTTGTAGACAACAACGAAAAACGCGTCGCTACAGCAACGCCAGCGTCAGCGCCAGCGCCAACGGCAGCGCCAGCGTCGTACAGCAACATCAGTTCTTACCGGAGTCCAGGAGCCCGTAGCCCAGTACGGTGGGCAATCCTCAGCGTTGCATAGCTGCTGTTCCTGAGGCATGGGTTTGGGGCACAGCTCATGCGGCAGCACGAATTTGTTACCGTCCCCCTGGCCCTGCTCGTGTATGCAGCGCACGCTGCGAGACTGCATGCCTCCCCCGCACGAGTGCGAGCACTCCGTCCACTCCGACGCCTCCCACCTGTAAGGACAGAAGACAGTCAGACTCGCGAACTTCGGTCTTTGCAGACGATATTAGTAATTAGTCGCATTAAAGTAATTAGAAGCGTAGAGTAATTAGAATGTAAACGAGTTGCAGTAAAAATACGATTAAACGTATAACGATTTTTGCAAATTTGTGATCTAGCGATATTATTTCGTTTTCGTAATAAAACCGTGCCCAATGATTTCTTTTAAGCGTTTTTGGAACGCGATCGCTTCTTAAAAATATAATTAATGTATTACTTTAATAAGATAATATATTATTAATATTATTATTACTGGTTAAGGAACCCACATGGATATGTCTATAGGCACTATGACTATAGCCACTATGATCTATCTATATTCACAATTTATATATCCCTACGTCTACGTCTTGCAACGGCTAGATCATAATGATACGTGACGTTGACACAGATGATGTTGTTAGCGAGCGCAAATAGATCACATGTCGCACCGTACCTTGGGGGGCAGGAATGTGTGTTGCACTTCTCAACGAGAGGAGTTGGTTTCTTCTGCGGGTCACACCACTTGTCACTGACCACTTGCTGGTCCGTCTCGCGTGTGCACTGCACTACAGACCGCCTCTCACCTGCTCTCACATAGACACACAATGCTTAGTATACCATAGCGTCCAGAGTAGCATGGAAGAGGCGGTATCGGGAAATAATTATAAATGTTATATAATATAATAATAATAAATAACGCGTTAATAATAATTCCGAGAACCTCGAAAGAAACAATATAACACCATTATCACAATCTTGGCCGAGATAAGGGGCTATTTCTTGAAATCCTACTATACTAATTCATTTCCTTGTTAATACTCGGTAAGTCTTGAGTATTGAATTCCCTTTTATTACATACATTTAGTTACATCATTTAGAACTCATATAGAGGAACAATCCCTCTCAACGAAAATTGATAACTTCCGTACATAAAAAGGTAAACACGAAAAGAACTGGTGTGTGTCGGTTAGCATTTTTAGACAAAATGAGTTAGGACAAATTAATAGACTTAGGGGCGAGGCGGTGACGCAGCTCTACTAGGAAAATAATCAGTGGCAGCCTTCCACCTGATAAGATCTATCTTCGTGCTCAAGGGAGCACTATTTGAGTGCCAACTTCAAAGAAACTAATCTGTAAACCTTTATCCAGCTACTTAAATCCAGCATTATTAAAAAGTTAGATTCACAATTTTTCTCAATTCCACCAGGCACAGTTTGGGTGTTAAAACTAGTTTAACCAATTCAGTTCAACACCTCCCCTTCATTGTACGTCTCCTCTAATTCTTCGCTTACGTATGGGCACTGGTTGAAGCGCGTTCTATTAATATGGGACATTGAAATATATTATATAGGACTGCTTATATAGGACATGTATATATATATATATATATATCATATAGGACTATTAATATAGGACATTTATATATATTATATATGACTATTAATAAAGGTGACAGTACGAGCGGTAGCCTGCAATGCGAGCACAGCGTACCTCCGAGACAGGACTTGGAACACTGCGTGAAGTGATGGTGTATCCAAGAGTAGGTGTGACTCGACATGCTGTTGGCGGTTAACACCTGATCTCCCTTCTCCTCGTCGGCCTCCTGCAGAACCTTGTAGCAGTTACCCGGGTTGCATGTCTCCACCTCCGGTGGTTTCAGCGCCGCTGCAATGCCGATAGCTGGCTAGAGTAGCTAATAGCTACCTATGCAAAGCCGATAGCTGGCTAGAGTAGCTAATAGCTACCTATGCAATGTCGATAGCTGGCTAGAGTAGCTAATAGCTACCTATGCAATGTCAATAGCTGGCTAGAGTAACTAATAGCTACCTATGCAATGCCGATATCTGGCTAGAATAGCTGATAACTACCTATGCGTGTGCTAGAAACCAACGGTCTCGCGAGATTTCACGAGTCATGAGGGATTCACGAGCGGCAGTATCAGAGCGTGACGCGGTGGAAAGTGGGGAATATCCCGAACGAATTGCAAGACCCAAATGAGGTTATCGCATTCATACGACATCGGCACGACGACGAATCGTCTGTTTGTTGCAGATCGGCACATGACTTTACAGTGTTTGATCTGCAAAATGACATTAACCATCGAGCCATTCTGGGCGACTCAAAATGGCCGCCGTTCAGAAAGAGTTACTGCGTCTGCGTATACGTACCTACGCATTCGGGCTCCGGCACTTCAACGTACGTCTGTAGGTGCACCATAAACACCTTGCACTTGACAGATCTAATACGAACGCCACCTGGGCCGCACGTGGTCGTGCACGGACCCCAGTCTGACACCATCCACCTGATGCAAACCACCCGATTAATTATAGCCGTCGAAAGTGAAGGACAGGGAACTGGGCAACCGTAAGAGCGGTAATCGCTGCATAATGGCTATTCTTGGCCAACGTTTAATCAGGCAATCAATGATGAAATCACGATGATTAAACAAGATGAATATACGAGACGTGTTTGCTCAAGCAACATGCCATTTCCTCTTTTAATGTTACCTGCGTCCATTTAATCGGATTTGGGCAGAACACGGATTTCTGCGACACGGCTTCAAGGACATTACTCACTTTGGTTCGGGGTGAGTGGGCATTGTGTACTCAATCTCCTCCTTAGATTGATGCAGAGGAACTGGATTCGTAGCTTCCACTTGGTGAAGGTGCAGATCTGTAAAAAAAACGCGAAGGCGGTCGTGACATGGAAACACGTTTTCCATTCATCTGAGATTTCGGTTACAGCTAGGAGAGGTGGCAAGGCGAATCCCGTTGTTCTGTGTTCGAATGTTTTTCTATCTCAAGACGCAAAGTCGTACGTTGTATAGTGTTTCCATCGTGTGCACGAGTACGATGTATTTACCGCATATATATATATAATCACAATTAGGTCTCCACATTTATTCCGTATGAAAGCCTCACTTAGCTTACTCGGTTACTGGTCAGAATTACCACTCAGACATTCGAGTTAGCAACAACTTATATAATGTATCTACGTCCTTCCCTTTTGATGTCATGCGGGATAATTTAGCAGGCAACGGGAAAACATACAAAAATGAAAAACTAATAAATTTAGCTTTAAAACTTTTTGCGAATGACAGCTTTTATAATCTGCCGATGGCTAAGATGTAAATTCATGCCCAGACTGTTCAATTCTAATTAAATCCAATGTGAAAAGCATAACAGAATGGTGGTCGGCGTAGGCAGATGGCTATGTATACCGACATCTGCATAGGTCATGGTACTGTCCCCGCGCATCCTAACACTCGAATACGGGAAAAAATAAAGCAGGTTCCGTCAGCCGCAACCCGTTTTCTCACAGTTACCAACAATTAACAACACTCTAATGATAATCGATGATAACCAACAAGAGCGTATTAAGTATGCCTACTTGCTTAAGCATACTTAATGCGCTCTTGTAATGCTAGGGTTACATTATGTTCCCAGCGGCCACGGCAATCACGTTTCAGGCCACCGTGAATAAAAACGGGATGGACGTGAGACAACGCGGGGGGACGGAATGGGCAAACGTGACAGGCCGTGATTGCCGTGGATGCCGGGCCAGATTTTTAAACTGTCAGAAAATTTGCCACGGCAGTCACGGTGCGGATGAGAAACCTAGTAGGCCGTAGTAAAACTGGGTGAAGGCAACAAAACGTGACAGTACGTAATAGGCCGTAACAAAACTTGGAGGCGGTTCGTAGTGGGACGGGAAGCATGTGTATTACGGGCCCGGCGCGCTACGGCGCGTTGCGTTCTACTACGGTCTGACACGGCGCGCGCGGTCTGGGAGGGAGTATATAAAAGCCGGGACAGGCAGGGGAGCTTCATTCGAATTCAATAGACAACACATTACTGCATCTACAATACGAAGAGAGAAGACCAAGCTTTGAAGAAAGAAGGCCAAGCTGCTGCTGGCCTTCTTCTTGCTGACGCAAAGACTGGATGTATGCACCGAGCAAACATGCAAACACAAAATCTCGGGCATTCATGATGTTGTCTCGTCGAAATCTCAGGCCTTTTTATACCGTGGGCACAAACGTGCTCCAAAGCTGCCCGGTGTCTACGTTTCATCCGTAGAAAGCCTTGACAGAACGTGAAAACGTGTCAGACCTTGATCAGAACGTGAGAAACGTGAGGGACCCCATCAGAACGTGACGGGCCGGGAGGGAACGTACTGGCATCCGTGGTAGACCGCGGGCCGAACCGTAGTGCGCCTTGGAGCCCCCGGGACTCAGCCCCTTCCCCCCTCACGGATACCGTGATGGACCGTGAGAAAACTTGGCAAGACCTGAAACAGACTTGAATACAGAGAAAAAATGGCCAAAATCCCACGGCGCACTACGTTTCGGGCAAACGGGGCTGCCGTGGCCGCCGGGAACATAATGCAAACCTAGCATAACCAAGGATCTAAATGAGATGTTCCCGCCGGCGGCGGGGACACACACACACACATACACGATGACCACGCTAGTGCAACATCCCCATTAAACCGGCCTAGCTATCATGTCTCTCGATTAAGCAAGGTCAGCGAGTCATTGACTCGACACATCTCGTCGCGCGCAAATAACCAGCTCGGCCATTTTGTGCTGCTGCTGCCATCGATAGCCCGCCCGCCGATATCCGGACACCCGGCGCCGATGAAACCCAAGAAAGTCCAACTACATGGCAATTGATTGCGCACACAGCCGTTCTCGGGCGATCTATTGACGTCTGAAAACATCCCACCGAGCTCCGTCATCCGATGCTTTCAGCGAATGTTTGCGACCAAAATGCACGCCCATGAATGCTCGCATCGAACGCGAGCGAGCGTAGAAAGTTTTTTTTATATCTCTCTCTCTCTTCCGCTCTCTCTCTCTCTCTCTCTCGTGAGAGCGCCGTTTCTACACAATTACGACACCGCTGAGAGTGTACCCAAGGCGTGCACAAAGTCAAGAACGGCTCTCTATCTAAAAACGCTCGGGTGTCGCCGGCAGCGGCTGGCGAGGTAGCCACGCCTAATCGGCTCAGCCGCCAGGCGGCGCTGTACGCTCACCGTCGGCGTCGATGCAGGGCGCTCCCGTGTCGCATCTCTGCTTGCCCGCCGGTCGCTTCTTGTTGTCGCACATGTTTGAGTACTGGCCGTTCACCTCCCGGCAGCGCACGGAGCGCGACTTCTGACCTTTGCCGCAAGTCACGGAGCACTACAAAAAACGGACTGCAATTATGAACCTAGTGAAGAGTGGAGAAGATCAGCATTGTTGGAGAGGAAACGGAAGAACCAGGAAAAAGAGAAGAGGAAGAAGAAGAAGAAAAAAAGAAAGAAGAATTTTCCATTCCGACTCCTGGTGGGTAATTGGGCCTCGGAAATTTTGTTGCTTTGGCTTCTATAATATGGTGTTGTTTCGTAGAGTGTGGTTGCTGGCTTTGCCCTTCCCTAACCTCTTGATATAGTCATAGAGGACTATATAGACACGAAGACTATTTGAAAAGCCATTTTGTTAAATTGCCATGTTCATTTATTCCACCATAATAATATTGCTACAGTTTACAATGAGGAAGTGAGTCATCATTTAATCAATTACATTCACGAACTATCAATTATACATGACAACGTAATCATATAATTAGTGCTGTCACATTGTGGCACTCGTGGTATCACCTTGATATTGCATCTTTCAAAAAATTGTATCTTTTGAAAAAAAAGACCAACTATTACTTGCTCGTTTCGTGTTTAGTTGTTTTAATGGATAAAAAACTGCATTCTATGATTCTATGCTAATCATTAATTGATGTAAGTAATTATTGTAGTCGGTAAACATGTAACAAGGCGGCAGACCGGAATTGATTACAACTTAAGACAATGACGGTCGCACCTAGCACCTCGCGCCCTAGCCAGCAGCGCCCTAGCCAGAAGCTTGGCGTTTAAGCAATGTCAGATTAGACTGCATCACCTATGAGGCACGCCAGCATCGCTTAACAGACAATCGACTGGTACTACGGGTTTTCCGCCAAATATAGTTCCCGCTAATCCAGTTTCTCGCTGGCCGCTATATAAACCACATCCGCTATGCATCGCCACTTTACGTCACACCGTCACTGCGACGTATAGATTGATTTGAGGACCGTGCAACGGGCATCGTCGAGCTAACCCCCAGCGAACAGACGCATCACAGTACAAAATATGCGTGCACTACTATTAGTACTATACTATATACGGCTGTCACACGACCGCGATGCAAGATGGCGAGAACGCAGAAATTCGTTTTCATAATCACAGCCAACATTGAGTTCCGGTTTTTTGAATCCCCCAAGCTAAACCTATTATGTGCACAAGTGCATTAAACTTTCGCCGGGCGACTAAAAAACGAGACTCCTGCGATGAATTGAAATATCGACGAGTCCGTAATTTAAAAAGAGCCTTGATGGCTTTGCTATAATTGCGATCGTTGGCTGTTTCTCTGTGATGTCCGTTCCATTTCACATTGACGTCTCCGGGCGAGAGAGAAAGCCACGAACGCAGCAGCAACGCTTTCTACATAATCTTGCCTATGAATATACTTTGCGAGCAATTAGGTGACCGCCATTCTCCGAGGCGAGGAGGGGTGGCAGGCAGCAAGATAGTGGCGAAAGTAAAGAATTCTGAACCCAATGCTAAAGAGTACTGACGGACGAACCGATCGACAAGCCAACCGACAGACGGACAGACGTACGGATATATATGTATATATATATATATATATATATATATATATATAGTGGGCAGATTGATGATCGGAATGTAAATGGATAGATGAAAGTAATGTATGTATGTATGTATATATATATTATATTATTATAATATATATATAATATATATAGAATAATGATAGCGAATAGGAATAGATAGATAGATAGATAGATAGATAGATAGATAGATGATAGATAGATGGACAAGTAAACTGTCATACAAGAGAAACCATCTATAGATAGAAAGATACGGTATTTGTCGATGAAAAGAAGATTGAGAGGGATTTCTATTCATTTAAAAAATTTACTTGCGAACGAAATTTGACAAATAACAGTATATCATAATTCTTACTTTCTTATTTGATAGTTTTACTCCAATTGGTTTGGTATCATTATCGGGAATATCGTTAGTCTATGTCCCACAGGCTTCATCGCTCGACACTTCCTCATCTCTGCGTCCGGGGGCGGAGCCACTCCGCCCAGAACACATCCATCAAACCAGGACGAGTGAAGTTACACAATGCCTACATTTCAACTTCGAAATGGGAATTATCTCGCGAAATCCGAAGAAATAAACCACCGCGCCCGGGTCAGCACGGTGACAGCGCGCACATTTCATTCGCATCTGAAAATCGCTCAGACAACACTGCAGACGAGCGCTGTCGACAATTGCACCGGTATGCGATAGATTGGTTACATTTCTTATTACCATGCATACGTGCATGCTGGCAACTTAGAAGACTTGTACAGGTTAAACGAGGCCTCCCCGTAGACGACACAAGCTACACTTGATTGCAGAGAATTGGTATCGTGTTTTGTTTTCATGCATGACGATCGATCCGGAAAACGGTCTCATTATCCTTGACTGGTTTTGAGAAGTGCAAGATCACAAGGAATTGTGAAAAGCTCACAGGCTACTACGAATCTAGCCAAGGGTCAACATCAGACGCAAAGTGAAACTAACACATCGGAGATATTACAGTTAAAGTTTCCCATGGAGAGTCTGAGATGGCTAAAGGCCTTTTCCTGTGAGCAAATAGTCTCAAACATTCTCAACCAAGAGAATAGCAATAAAAATGTGAAAATGAAATCTGCTCGTTTTAGGTATGGATTTGTTTATTTCAAAACGATGAAAATTTAATTTACTTTGGTGGTTACAAACTAGTATAATCTCGCACCTTAAACACCATTCCCTTCACGCACGCATACTGCGTTTACTATACTGTCGGGAAAACGAGATTCTCTCGTTTTCAATCGCTATATCCAACACGGTACAAAACGTGTGCACAGCCTAGCTGTCTATTTTCTCGTGCGTGTACACAAACACGTACACGCACGCACATAGGCCTACACGCGTGCAAGCAAGCGATGTTTCGCGCATGACTGCCTGCGAGCGTGTCTCTCTCTCTCGCTCTCGATCTCTCTCTCTCCCTCGCTCTATCTCTCTCTCTCCCTCGCTCTATCTCTCTCTCTCCCTCGCGCGCGCTCTCTCTCTCTCTCTTTATGCTCGGGTTTGAAACCTATTAAGTGCACGGTGTGTGCGTGCCGCGGTCGGCTTTGAAGAATGCGCACGTTGCAGGATGTGTAGGAAGTGTGACGTCACAGCAGAAATTCCTGACGTAATCGCATGGAAGTACTTTTCTCGGTCGACCCAAGGAGCTATATATACCAGCTATATGTTATGTTATATTATTATATTACATACTAGCGGGATACCCGGCGTCCGGAGAAATCAGTGGCGTTACTCAGTTGGTGACCGCTTGGTTGAAAGGAAAATACCCAAAAAAATCTAACTATCTATCTATCCATGCATCCGTCTATGCATCCATCCATCCATGCCATTCCATGCCATCCCATCCCATCGCACCGCATCCCATCCCATCGCACCGCATCCCATCCCATCGCACCGCATCCCATCCCATCGCATCCCATGACATCCCATGGCATGCCATGCCATGCCATCCCATCCCATCCAATCGCATGTCATCCCATCCCATCCCATCCCATCCCATCCCATCCCATCCC
>NW_014577152.1:248889-251389 GCF_000485595.1 Priapulus caudatus
GATTTGTAGATACATGACTACTATGTGACTAGATTTGTATTTTCGTTAAATGATTTGTAATGTTATACATGACTACTATTTGACTAGATTTGTATTTTCGTTAAATGATTTGTAATGTTATAAATTCATTTAGAATCTTGTAAATTGATTCGTAAACATGTAAATAAATTGTAGCTTTTATGAATTGATTTGTAGATACATGACTACTATGTGACTAGATTTGTATTTTCGTTAAATGATTTGTAATGTTATAAATTCATTTAGAATCTTGTAAATTGATTCGTAAACATGTAAATAAATTGTAGCTTTTATGAATTGATTTGTAGATACATGACTACTATTTGACTTGATTTGTATTTTCGTAAATTGATTTGAAATGTTATAAATTAATTTAGAATCTTGTAAATTGATTCCTAAACATGTTAATAAATTGTAGCTTTAATGAATTGATTTGTAGATACATGATTACTATGTGACTTGATTTGTATTTTCGTAAATTGATTTGAAATGTTATAAATTAATTTAGAATCTTGTAAATTGATTCCTAAACATGTTAATAAATTGTAACTATAACTTATGTTTCTATAAATAAATTGTTACTTTTGTAAATTAATTTTAAACTTTGTAAATTGATTTAATGCATTGTAAATTGATTTGGGATTCTAGGTTTAAATTCTTTAGAAATGATTTTTGAGGGTAATGGCTTGCCATAGTTAAGCTCTATAGGAACGATAAATGCTGATGCCCAACGAAAACTATCATCAGCGCCACCATATCTACCTCATGAACAGATAATTGATTAGATCTTAGAATTTCACGTTATTTTCGAATCGTCGTCATCTTCATCAGTGGCTGTTGGTTGTACCCATAGATATCATATAGCATATAATATATAACATATAACATATAATATATATGTTATATGATATCTATGATTGTACCTAGACTCGAGATGACCAGCCTCTGTGAAAGCCGCCATGACAGTCACGTGACGCATACCACAACCAGCAACCGATAAAGACCATCATGGGTTAGTGGATTATACCATATCATGGATTCATATCGTGTATTCGAATAAACATTAGATCTAAGATAACAACCATCCTTATACATCATCGTATATGATTATCCCATCTGTACATCAGTGCTGCCGGCATTCAGTACTCTTTATTAGTGGTAATTGGCTGAAAGTCTCTATATTAGCTGGCTTTGCGGCTACAGTGTACTCTGCTAGCATCGGCACGTAGAAGGGCGTATAAGGTCAAATCTCAAAGACCGCGTAAGCAAGCAAACATTTTCTTTGGCGTCCTCAAGCCGGCACAGGCACTGTGAAACGTAGTTAACAAGAAACGCGAAACGAACCAGATGCTTAGAAACAAGCTGTAAAATTGGCGAGGCTTTCACTTGGTGCAGATGAAGCTCTGGGAGAGTATCAGTGAGTGTGAAAGAGTGCTGTGGGATTCGATTTAGAGAACTGAAATTGCAGTTTCTACCAAGTGCCAGCTAACATTTAATCTAATGAAGACATTCATGCATCAACCGTCTGGACAGAATTTAGTGCTGAATTCGTAAGCGAATCATTGTTTTAAAAAAGTCACCCATGTTATCACACACGACAATTCTTCATTCCAAATAACTGAATATCGATATTTGTTACATTTATGATTTTGGAATGACGCATTTTGTTTTTGTTTTAAAATGTCGACCATGTTATCAGTAACAATGGACGCTGACCACACGACGATTCTCAATTCCACGTGACTGAATATCGACATTTGTTATATTTATGAATTTGGAACGACAGATTTAGTCGCAATTCATCAATAATGAACAAACGTGACGTTTACGTCCACATGGATTGATTTCAGATTTAATATTGCGACCGAAATCGTTATTCGAGATGTCAAACCAAGATGCACTTTATTTGTGGTCAAATACAAATGCTAGTCGAAGAGACAATGTACGAGGATGCTGCAGCTTTGCAGGCTGGCACCCATCGTTAGACTCACCCACACACACGCGTCAACGCGCACGGTATACTGGGAATGGCGACCGCCTATGGTTGACCATCTTACTCAAAAATAATTATTTTTAACCACGGTATAAATATTTTAACTTTTTTATTATTGCCCATTTACGCAATCAGAGGCCTTTTTACACATAATTTAACCGCAGTAAAACAATTTATCCGCGGTTAAATTATGTGTAACAACGCATCTGATTGGGTAAAAGGGCTATAATTTTACTGCGGTTAAATTATGGCCATTTTTACCCAATCAGGGGTCTTGTTACACATAATTTAACAGCGGATTTTTTTTTTACCGCGGTTAAATTACTATGGGGCGAAAAGTAAAATCATACAGTGTTTGAACCTGAAGGATGGGGAGAACAAAGGGGGGAGATAGATGAATTTTCAAGAGTGTGGCACGAGCACATAGCTTAACACATATCGTTAGAACATCGCCCCTTAGCTACTTGCTCAATAGAGAGGAAATGCATC
>NW_014577152.1:256429-260170 GCF_000485595.1 Priapulus caudatus
ACACACACACACACACACACACACACACACACACACACACACACACACACACACACACACGCGCGCGCGCGCGCGCGCGCGCGCACACACGCACACGCACACGCACGGGAAGTGTAGGCGCGAATTCCAACATCTACTGCTTGTCCGATTTCTCATGAGTAATGCACAGCTTGCACGCGTTAGAATGCTGTGTTGAATGTACAGCAGTCGTTATTCTACTTCCCCGACTAGAAACTGTTACATATTCATCTATGGCGCACTGCGCTATATTCCTTAGAAGGCGATAGGAGTGCTCCTAAGGTTTGCTTAATATTGGTTTCAAGAGTAATCCAACTAAACCACATCCTGCGACCTAGAAGTTACGGGTAGTCATGGAAGTATTAAAAATCCTAGACCGTTCCTCAAACATGTATGAGCGATATGAAAGCCAGATACTCTTCCCGCACTCATTTCTCATCACCCATCTGTACCTCCTCCACACGTTACAGAGCAGGCAGAGAAGTCTGTCTGTCTCCACTGGAACATTGGTTGACCACACTTGGAGCCGTCCCCTCCACACACGCCACACTGGTCCACTTTCTTCGAAGAGCCTAATACCTTGTCGCACCCGACCGGCTAAAGCAAGCAATTGCGTTGTGGTATAAGGAGCAGATTACAGTGGCATTATAAATATGCACGTATCATATTCTCACACATACAAATACTATAACCATAAACTTGCATAAACAACGTATTTCACACTATTCGTTTTGATAATGTGATGACTGCCTTTCACATTAGACCAATAATAGCAGTAGTGGCATAACATTGACTGTAGCTACATTTTATATTTATATAATTATTATCTGTGCCTAGATATCTGCATGTGAACCTATAGTGGTATATCTAAGTCCATGTCAGTCTATTTCCATGTGTATGTCTATTTCAATGTCCATGCATATATATGTCTATGTCTATGTCAACGGTCAATCTCTATGCTCATATCCATGTCCACATATATATATATATATCTGTATCTGTATCTGTATCTGTACCTGTACCTATATCTACATCTACATCTACATCTATATCTATATCTGTATCTATATACTATTATATTACATCACTTCTGATAATAGTTACGCGCGCAGTTAGCCACCGACCGACCGCAAATTTCCTCTAGCATAGCTCCTCAGAGCAGCAACCTACACTCACCGTCATAATTAGGTGGCATATGTCTGTTTACTGCCAAGGTGAACAGTCAATTATTCGTCGTTTTCTATGCATTACTGGCTCTACGTGGGCAACTTCATGGCCCCACAGTGACATTAATGTCCCTTAATTGTCGAAATGAGTGCCATCATGCAGAACAAACGAGTATTTTTATCACCACTCGAGGACCAGAGACCCTTTTCAGAGTATATGTAACACTAATTGGATTGCTATATAGTATGCAGACTAGAAAATGTATAAACTGCTTATAGCAGCTACATTATATTCGCATAAGCCATTTATTGTGTTGTGAGTGCATGTGTGAGGTACGTGTGCGTGTCTGTGCGTGCGCCTGCATGTGCGTGAAATATATATGCATAATTTACATCTCATCTCATCTCATGTACTCGGCGGTTGTATGAAGTATGTTTATGATATTCGGATTGTTTGAGTGCAGTACAATAGGGGTTTCGCGCAGCGCGATTTCTATAGCCATAGGTTTATTCGTGGGGTACGATGCGAGTAGGAATTAACTAGACACGGTGTATGCTTAGCGCAAGGTAGATTTTATCGGAAAGATGCTCGCGAGGACAAGCGTAGGAATAATTTCACCGCCAGACACAATACGGCGCACAGAGCGGGCGCACTATTTAGACATGTAAACTCGATTAAATGCCCTTTTTACGCGCACGTTGGATACGAAACTCTATTTCGGACAATGCCGGCGAAGATTAGGCTGTAGCGCGAGCTCCTTGGTTATATAGCATGCCTCTATTACAAATATCAAGGGGCAGAAATTAGTGTTCCCTTGTTCTGCCATGCCGCTGTAGACTGATGCGTGCCTGCGGCTCGGAACGGCAACTTATTATGTTAACCCTTCCAGGCAAGCTCTAAGTACGTGAACCAGGTTGTGGGAAACTTCCCATCTGTGCGCATCTAGGCGTGGTGACTAACGAATATTACGCTACGACCTCTTGCATAGTTTGCACGTCAAATTCTCTTCTCAATCCTTCACTTCGTTACTTTCCCACCCCTCTCTCTCTCTCTCTCTCTCTCTCTCTCTCTCTCTCTCTCTCTCTCTCTCTATCTTTAACTTTATCTCTCCCTCATTCCCCCTTTCTCTCTCTTTCACACACACACACACACACACTCTATCCCCTTCTCTTTTTCTAACTCTGCATTTTGCTCATTCTTTTTATCCTCCGCCCCGAAAAAGAAAAGGGGAAGCACGGTTAAGATGCGTGGTTACAGCGTTGCAACACACAAACCAGGATCGACGTGTCAATCCTTTAAATATCTCAATCAAAAAGCCTTTGCTTTAGAGTTATATTGCACACTGTTCGCAAGATTCATCGACTAAAGTATTGAATAAAGCTATTTCATCGATCCGCGAAGTTTATCCGATCTGCATATATCGCGTTTCCCCGACAACTTTGCGACGGATGGAGTCGATGCAATTCTAGAAACTCGCGGCGTCATATTACTGTTTCCAATAAAAGATTTATTTTCTGCGAATTGCAATCGCGTCTAAAAATATAAATATAAATATATATAAATATAAATATATATATATTCCCTCGTATTGCGTAAACCAACCGCAGCCACAAATATACAACAGCGGAGACGGTTCCGGGCATAGAACCCAATTTTCAGAACGTGACTTTATCAACTAGATCGATTTAAATACAATCGTTTTGATTAATAATTAAACATTGGAGTTACTGAATGCGCGTGCTGTATGTTTCGTAATTCCGCCGGCATTTCTTTTATTTGAATGTTCTATTAAGGATTTCCAGACAGATATCCACAAACATTAGACAGTATTAGCCACAGCCGAGTTAGACATATAAACGGATATACGTACACTACACAATTGAGATCGGGTTCTAGCTATCTACCTACATCAATACACTCTATGGAGATTTACATCAATACAGACAGCGCAAACAGGCGCGAGGGACGTAGAGAAGAGTTAGCAGTTAGCTTATAAACACACGTACACGTATACAGAGACGCCACACGAGTAAATTCACTACAACAGCTCTCTATTCAAGTTGGACATAGGGTTGGAGGATAAAGTCGCATGCGGCTAAATTATCTTGCGATATAGGAGTGTGCCATGCAGGACGCATCGGGTGCCAGAAGAGTAGTAAGGAATGTGCGTGAATAAATTTCTCCTTCCAGAAATACGGCGTGCTAGAGAAAGCGTGTACTCAGTTGTTAAACTCGGTCACGAGATGCTACCACAGAAGATTATCAGGGTGTACGAAGGCAGGCAGACGAACGACATAGCACAGCGCAATGAAGGCGGAAGGAAGGCAAAGAATTTGCTACTGATCGGTGTACAACCTGACTTACACGTATCTTTCCCTGGTAAATATGAATCTGGATGGCCATGCATAGAAAGAAAAAAACATGCTTATACATAATGGTAAATGTACGGGAACAGATGGGGACATCTGCATACTGCCTCAACAAACACACACGACTGCGAACATTCTGTGTGTGTGTGTGTGTGTGTGTGTGTGTGTGTGTGTGTGTGTGTGTGCG
>NW_014577152.1:260180-268436 GCF_000485595.1 Priapulus caudatus
GCGTGCGTGTGTGTGTGTGTGTGTGTGTGTGTGTGTGTGTGTGTGTGTGTGTGTGTGTGTGTGCGTGCGTGCGTGCCAGAGAGCAGACTCTCAAATGATAAGTTTTTTGCTTCGTCAAAAACTATATGTATATAACCAATATTCAGCAGCAAATAATTGATCGGCAGTGCTCCAGCTTTTGCGCTCACACTCTCATCATTAGCAAAAACTCAAACACGACTAATTAGTTGAGATCAGTTTGTTGCGCGACAGTTCCCGCCGCGAATCGAAAACAAGAGGCTTCTCAGGCAATAGCACGCGGTGCATGGCTGATGAGGATTCTGTTTGGCAACACATATTAGACCAGTACGACACAACACGATCAGGGAACATTTTCCAGGGCGATTGAAGCGTAACACATACAGGACAACGATGCGAAATCGAAGAGATTCGAGAGATACGCTTTAATTGTGCTGACGGACAGAATGCTATCACGCTTTTCAGGTATACTAAATCACGAGTCAAGCCGTATAACAGTTATTTATGACTAATAGCAGCTCACAGAAAGGATGATCACAGACACGTATATAATAACGACAGGAAGCAATCTATCTTCGACTACGTGGATACACGTGCATGTGAGAGGACACGGCCTTACTCGCGCGTAACAAGTTCACGTACAAACGGGATAGACAAAGCGAGCAGGACCTGACATGGTGTTGCAAGCACCTGCCTAATGTGCCAATTACAGCAACACACGCTGTAAGCTGACCGCGCAAGCCCTGCCAATCACCCGCGGACGGAGTTCTGGGCCAAACTGCCGAAAATCCCCGCGAGTCCCTTGAACCCCATGAACGCGAGCGATATGGCATCGGTGGGTGAGCGTAATGCCGCAGCAGGCAGTGCATGTTTGCGAGTGTTGAAAGCAGGGGCCGTGTACGTAGTAGCAGCAGCGAGGCAGCGATGGCGAGACAGCAACTCTAGGGCACAAGCACTTGGAACGTTTTAATATAAAAAAAATATGGTAAATAAACTCGAAATGTATTTACTACAAGTCTTAATGTCTCTCTGAGGTCGCCTATTATTGCCGATAACTTCCTGTAAATGCCGTTCAGATGCTCCTCTGCAACACACAAGTACTGGACCAAGTACTCCACCGCACGCACGCCGCTGTGCACAAACAACAAGAAGAAATATCGAGGTCTTTATTCTCGTTAAGGCTCTCTATTCTTGTTGTTTGTGCACAGCGGCGTACGCGCGGTGTACTTGTGTGTTGCAGAGGGGCAATTGAACGACAGTCACAGGAAGTTATTGGCAATTATAGGCAAGAGTACAGAAACATTAAGACTTCGGTAGTAAATACATTTCGTGTTTCTTTAGCATATTTTTTTTTATTGAAACGTTCCAAGTGACTGTGCTCTAGGGAGCTCGGTGCGCAGGCGTGAGAGAAAGCGCGCGCGCATGCGTGGTGATAGCAGACGACATCTACTCACGTAGCGGGACATTCGTGCGTGTTGCACTGCTGCAGCTTGGGACTAGGACGCTTCTGCTGATCGCAGAACATCTGGTCCACCTCCTGCTGCGTGCCCGTGTTGTAGCACATCGTGGACGTCAGCTGGTAGCCTGCAATACACGCGCCATGCATCGGTTAATTACGTTAGGTTGCTCGAACCTTCTATCGATATGCAGGTCACACACACACACACACACACACACACACACACACACACACACACACACGCGCGCGCCGCGCGGCCGCGGCGCGCGCGCACACACGCCACACGCACACACGCCCACGGAAGTCAAGCGCGAATTCCAACATCTACTGCTTGTCCGATTTCTCCATGAGTAATGCACAGCTTGCACGCGTATAGAATGCTGGCTGAATGACCGAGCAGTCGTTATTCTACTTTCCCCGACTAGCAAACTGTTACATATTCATTTTCTATGGCGCACTGCGCTATATTCTCTAGAAGGCGATAGGCAGTGCTCCTACGTTCTTAATCATTGGTTTCAAGAGTAATCCAACGTAAACCACATAGTGCCCCTGCTACCCTAGGAAGCTTACGGTAGTCATAGGAAGTATTAAATATCCTAGTACCGTTCCTCAAAACATGTTATGAGCGTATGAAACCAGCATTCTTCTTCCCGAACTCATTCTCATCCCACCGCATCTGTACCTCCTCCACACGTTACAGGACAGCGCGAAAGTTCTGTCTTGTCTCCACTGGAACATTGTGGTTGCACCACACTCTTGGCGCCGTCCCCTCCACACACGCCAACACTGCGTCCACTCTCTTCTCGAAGAGCCTAATACCTCTCATTAGCCACTCGACAGCCAGCTAAAGCAAGCAATATTGCGTTTGTGTATAAGAGCAGATTACAGTGGCATTATATAATATGCCTTATCACTATTCTCCACAACATGACAAATATCTTAACGCATAACTTGCCATAACAACGTATTTCACACCTATTCCGTTTGATATATGTGATGACTGCCTTTCACATTAGACCAATAATAGCCAGTAGTTGGCTAACATTGACGTAGCTACATTTATATTTATATAATTATTATTCTGCTGGGCTCAGATACCCGAGTGAACGTATAGTGGTATATCTAAGTCCATGTCAGTCTCATTTCATGTGTATGTCTATTTCAATGTCCATGCGAATATATATGTCTATGTCTACTTGTCAAACGGTCAATCATCTATGCTCATATCCATGTCGCCAACATATATTATATATATATATATATTATATATAGTATATATTATATTATAATATATATATATTATTATTCTGTATCTGATCGTATCTGTAATCTGTACCTGTACCTATATCTACCATCCTACATCTACATCTATATCAATATCTGTATCTATATACTATTTATATTTACATACACTTCTGAAATTAGTTACCAAGCGCAGTTAGCCACCGACCGATCCGCAAATTTCCTCTAGCATTAGCTCCTACAGAGCAAGCAACGCTACACTCACCGTCATAATAGGTGCATCTGTCCTGTTTAACTGCCAAGGTGAACAAGTCAATATCATTCGTTTCGTTTTCTCAGCATGACTGGCTCGTACGTGGGCAAACTTTCATTGGCCCCGACAGTGAATTAATGTCCTGTAATTGCTCGAAATGAGTGCCATCTATGCAGAACAAACGAGTATTTTTATCAAACCACTCGAGACGCAGAGACCCCCCTTTCAGAGTATATGATTACACACTAATTGTATTCTATATTTAGTATCAGACTATAAAAATGCATAAACGCTTATAGCAGCTACATTATATTCGCATAAGCCATTTATTGTGTTGTGATGGCATGTGTGAGGTACCGTTGTGCGGTCTGTGCGTGCGCCCTGCATGTGCGTGGGTTTTCGTGTGTGCACGCGTGTGTGTATGCGCGCGTGTGTGTGCGTGCGTGTGTGATGGTACCGTTGTGCGTGTCTGTGCTGCCCTTGCATGTTGGCGTCGGGTTCGGTGTGTCACGTGTGCGGTATGCGCGCGCTGGGTGTGCGTGTGTGTGTGTGCGTGCGTGCGTGTGTGCACGTGCGTGCGTGCGTGTGCGCGCGCTTGTGCGCTTGTGCGTGCGTGTGTGTGTGTCGTGTGTGTGTGTGTGTGTGTGTGTGTGTGTGTGTGTGTGTGTGTGTGTGTGTGTGTGTGTGTGTCGCGCGCGCGCGCGCGTGTGTGTGTGTGTGTGTGTGTGTGTGTGTGTGTGTGTGTGTGTGTGTGTGCACGCTGCGCGACAGTGTGTATCCGCCTGCAGGTGCGAGGATCAGATACCGTCATCTTCCATACTTGTCCAAGACACATACCTTACAGATGCCGGTGACGCACACATCCTTCGAGTCGATCGCGCACGGTGTTCCATCCTTCACCATGGGACTAAGCACGACGACGAATCCAGCCTTCTTCGCCTGGCAGGTGAGTGCGCACGGGTCGTGGTGGTTGTGGAAGGGCAGCCACGTGTAGGATCTACTCCGGTACGGCTTGCTGTTGTACTCCCAGCACTGCTCGACGCGCCAGTCCACGGCGGAACCACACGGCTGCGAACGTACAGAGATTCGTGCTCGTCATATTTAATCTCGGGATACAGAGAAGGGTTACCTCAGTATGAAGAAATAAGGGGGCGAAACAGTCTTTGCTGCTAGAATGGATTTTTTACGGATTTATTGTCACGTGGCATTGTGAATCGTTCCGTGATAGACTGCAAGCACAAGACCGTGCAGGCCCAACGAACTAGTCTTATTTCCTCCCGGACTGCAAGTGTTAGCGAAAGCGAATTAGATTTCGCTGGGTTTTTGTCTACATTCAACATTTGCTACGTTAACACATTTTAAATCAGCTGCCTCAAGGATTGGCCATCTAAACCTCATGACTCCTAGCGTTACTCGCACGCACAGAGGCGCTACACGTTAAAAATCACCCGTGTATTTTTTATTACCTCGGAAACCGTACCCGTGATACCTAACAAATAGAACCACTTATTACTGGCTAGAATTCCACAAATATCAAGCGTGTGTAGTACGCGAGGAGAGTTTATGATCTCATGCATTCTGTATCATTTCTATACCGTACTAGTCAGACCCTTACGCGTAAGTCCCAGAATACCTACACGTGTATCGACTTTGACACGAAGAACGCTGCAGGACAAAATTGCAGAGTTCTAGATTGACAAAGCCTAGAATATCAGAGAGCGAAATACGCGCCCGCCCGTCGTGTATGCCTTGAAGCGACTTAGCTACTAAAACTCTGAAATTATTTACAAGCTTCTCCTGAAGTATTGCGTCGAGACGATAGATATTTGTTTCAACAAGATTAAAAAAATTCCCATTTCACGGAGCCGACGGATCGTGCGTAAAGATGAATTTCGACGAATGAAAAGTCAGATTGCGATCCATCAAACAGAAAAAAATTTAAGCTGATACTTGCGCCTGCTCGATACGGGATGAGACGGGACGATTTACTTAACCTCGCTCTAAGCATATTGAACACAATATTCCCATTGCTATCTATTGATATAACTTGGTATTCAAAATCGTAATGAACACGTATATATTTAACATAATTTACTCTATCAAGAATCATATAAAAGTTTTTTAATAACAGGTCAGATGTCGGTCTGTATTCAACGTAAACATAATCAAAAAATATTTATCGCTAGTTACGTGACAACAGAAACTGTTCATTTATAACTAAAATTGCGTTTTCTGATATTTTTCAGAGACAGCACGGGGTCGAGACCTAAATATTTGGCTATAAGTTGTTTATAGTATGCACTACGACGAATTTCTAAATCCTTATTTCAGGAAATAAATGATAAAAAGTTCTAAAAATTGTAAATAATAATTTTTCAGAGCAATTCCAGTCACCCCATTCCCGCGTAAGTACTGGCATTAACACGGAACCAAAACAACCGAAATCGGAACTGTTCAATTCCAAGAAATATCCATTTAAACATCAGCAACGAAGGTTTTCCACTTTGTCGATGACTGAATTATTGATTATTGATGAGGTTTTTGTTATATTATGAATATATATGAATTATAAAACGGTTATTGTTAGTACTTACTGCGACATATCTATATGGCTGGGCTGGCTACGGGCATCGATTCTGACTTAAAATGTCCATAAATTATATATCGCCTCGTAATATTGTTGTTAAAGAAGTAGCCGACTAATAACCGACTCAAAATGCACGTGCCAAATATACTGAAACATGTAAAATAATAGCATAACCACAATCAACAGTAGAATGTTGCTTTCATAAAATGCCGATAATTCTAACCTAATATTATTATACTTCATAACCTTTATACTTCATGAAATGAAGACTTAAAATATGGCCGACTTTCTCTAGGGACCTTGTCATCTCCAGACATCCACATACGAACCAGACGGATGGAGTTTTTATAGGTTCTCTAGATTGTTCTGGCTCTGATAAAATCGGCCTCGCGTCAATTCTATCATGACATATGACATATTACGCAAGTCAGGATTTATATGCATAGCGCAACTCGATACAAAAATATAGGCTGGAGAGCGTACATGGTTCTCTTCGCAAGAAATGCAATCGTGGCGGCTTGCTATCCGACTTGATCCATGATATATTTTTTCAAAAGAATGAATAACGGGAAACGATTGAATCTCTCGTGAGACAGGTAATCTAAGAAGGGGGAAGAACTTGTCGTGTTCACGTACCAATCCCACCTCTGATACGGGACGAGTTGCGCGCATTAAAGTCTGCCAACCTGCGCTTGAATAAGAAAAGCTGGGCTAAAACGAAGTACAGATAAAAAAAATCGCACATATTGGCGTAGTTTACGCGTTAGCCCGCGTTGATTGGCGTTTCTCTCTAACTTCAGCCAGGAAATACGACTCAAAGTTCAACACAAGCGCATCCTAGTAGCGCCTCACATGTCCAGGCCTTTCTTACTGCGAGATGATCACTCTATGATTCTAGCTCAACTATCTCAGAGCTCATGCTAGTTAAAATACAACACGCGATGTTAGATATGCGCTTACAATTTCTCTCTGAATATAGATTTTTTCGCTTTCAGAACATATATATACGTATCAGCGAAGGCTGATTTTGAAACGTTCCAATTTTGCCGTAACTCGCGGGTTGATTTCTCCAGTCTACATGATGACCACTTGCCAACGTTAATATTCAATAAATACGCTATTCGCTGTAAAAATAGGTGAATCGAGCAGGACGATGGGTGATCGATTGTGTAATGTTTAGGCGAAATCACAAGCAAGTGGTGCGTATTTGCGTACTATGCTACATGTTTACACTGTCTCCGCCATCGGTCTGCCTCCGGCACGATGCATGTCTGAATATGTTGGTTTAGACATTATGTGACGCGGGAGGAGGAAGGCGGCGGGAGGGTTCATGAATCAACACGACTAAATCGAAGTCCGAAATATAAGACTTCGGCTACCCGCCTATACGCATCTCAGTGCAAAATACGTCCAATACCCATTTCGGGACACATTTACGGCTACATAGAAGACTGGCTTAAAATGTTGAGTCCGCGCCAAAGATCATTACCGAGTTATTTAGTTTAGATTTCAATGCCTGCTATATTTTACGATATTTGGACATGGAATTTCATGAATGGCTGCGATAAGCATTATTCCAAAGTAATCAACTTTAGCAGCATTAATAAACCGAATATGCATATTAATGTGATGGTCATTAATAGTAATTAAATTACGTTTTCGGCGGTTGATGTAAAAAACACATAGACACACAGGACAAGAATGAACCTTGAAAGTCATGTGACAATCTCGCACATTTACGTGCTAACGATTAATGCGACAAACGCTTATACTTAAGAGGAAAAAGCTAACCTATTCAGAACATATTTCAGATAGCATGTGACGCTACATTGTATATCGGTAGTAAGTCGCTATATGCCGCGCAGCGATTAAGCCCATAGCATTAGCAGTAAACAATTTAATCGTGTACGGTAAATGCAAATCCTATCTTTTGTGATATGTTTGCGGATATGTGTTGTTATGGCTGCAGGAAACGACGGCTATGGCATTACGATACCCTATCGCTCACATCGTACTTGTTCAAATGTCTTCTTACAGTAGCTCATTGCCATAATGCGCCTGAGTATATTTGGCAGTTATTAGCTAAAACCGTGTACGCTTCTACTCGCGTGGTCGACTTCAGCAGTGGTAAGTAATTGAGTAAATGCACGCACACACCCGCACGCACGCACACACGCAGGCTCACACGCATGTACGCATGTACGCACGCACGCACACACACACACGCGCACGCACGCCCACACACGCGTGCACACGCACGCACGCACGATCGCACACACACACACACGCATATATATATATATATATAACTAACATAATTCATCGATATAACTTGAGCCGACACCGTCTAGGTATTAGGGTAAGCTGACCGCTCTGATTTACAATTGACATACTCAAATATTTGGCCGCGCAAGTAATTCTTTCTGCTGATCAGCAGTTAAACAGTATTAGACCAACGCCGACTGATGCAGCACCTGGTGTATACTGTTATGATCCACGAACAAACTTGTTAAATCCTCTGTGGCACCAAACACCGCCGGTATTGCTTGCGCGACCAGACGAGTAAATTCCTCATTCCTCATCTCCGGATTCCTAAACTATACAGACACACGCAGGCACTCATGTACGTACACATACACATAACAACATAGCTAACAAGATGTGTGTGTGTGTGTGTGTGTGTGTGTGTGTGTGTGT